>NC_052326.1:13947901-14251083 GCF_016432855.1 Salvelinus namaycush | reverse complement strand
AATTACGGCCTACACCGGACGATGCTGGCCCATTGTGCGCCGACCTATGGGACTCCCAATCATGGCCGGATGTGATACAGCCTGGAATCAAACCAGGGACTGTAAGTGATGCCTCTTGCACTGAGATGCAGTGCCTTAGACCACTGCGCCACTCGGGAGCCCGAGCCAGGAAATCCAGACAAATTACTCACCCACTGTATGAGTTACCTCTGCTGCAGAGGATACGTTCATTAGAGTTAGCAGCCTCATAAATTGCAGCCCAAATAAATGCTTCACAGAGTTCAAGTAACAGACACATCTCAACATCAACTGTTCAGAGGATACTTCGTGAATCAGGCCTTAATGGTTGAATTGCTGCAAAGAAACCACTACTAAAGGACACCAATAATAATAAGAGATTTGCTTGGGCCAAGAAACACGAGCAATGGACATTAGACCGGTAGAAATCTGTCCTTTAGTCTGATGAGTACAAATTAGAGATTTTTGGTTCCAACTGCCGTGTCTTTGTGAGACACAGAGTAGGTGAACGGATGATCTCTGCACGTGTGGTTCCCACCATGAAACATGGAGGAAGTGTGATGGTGTGGGGTGGTTTGCTGGTGACACTGTCAGTGATTTATTTAGAAGGCACACTTAACCAGCATGGTTACCACAGTATTCTGAAGCAATACGCCATCCCATGTGGTTTGCGCTTAGTGGGACTATAATTTGTTTTTCAACAGGACAATGACCCAACACACCTCCAGTCTGTGTAAGTGCTATTTGACCAAGAAGGAGAGTGATGGAGTGCTGTATCAGATGACCTGGCCCTCACAATCAACCGACCTCAACCCAATTGAGATGGTTTGGGATGAGTTGGACTGCAGAGTGAAGGAAAAGCAGCCAACAAGTGATCAGCATATGTGGGAACTCCTTCAAGACTGTTGGAAAAGCATTCCTCATGAAGCTGGTTGAGAGAATGCCAAGCGTGTGCAAAGCTGTCATCATGGCAACGGTGGCTACTTTGAAGAATCTAAAATACACTTTTTTGGTTACTACATGATTCCATATGTGTTATTTCATAGTTTTGATGTCTTCACTATTATTCTACAATGTAGAAAATAGTAAAAAATAAAGAAAAATCCTTGAATGGGTAGGTTTGTCTTTTGACTGGTACTATATGACAGTGATTTTCTGCCATGAAAACCTGAAAGATGTTAACAGTATATTATGAACTCCACAGGTTGCTGTAGCTTTTCATTGAAATATGCAGCCACGTAACTGTCAGCTGAGATAGGATGTTTAGGTTGTGTAGAGCCAATATGTGAGATTGCTTCACATTTCTGGGAGATGCTGATTTCAGCTTGTACTCCAAGGATGACTTTTCCACGAAATTAACTAGGAATGGAGATATTGTAGACCAGATATTATAAGCTTGGTGTGACGAGAGGGTCAGATGTTGGAGACGTCTTGCCTGCTGTGGTAAGAAGCCACAGCTGGAATGCATTAAAACACTGAACACAAAATCTGCTTAAGACCTATGGAATTCAAGGTAAACATGTTTTAGTAAGAAACACTTAACCTAAGACACCCAAGCTTCACTCATTGTGAGGTGAAAGGGGCCTGTGACATTTAGTTTTTATTTAACTAGGCAAGTCTGTTAAGAACAAGTTCTTATTTACCATGACAATCTACACCAGCCAAACCCAGACAACAGTAGGCCAATTGTGCACCGCCCAATCACAGCTGGTTGTGATAAATCCTGGAATCGAACCAGGGTCTGTAGTGACATCTCTAGTACTGAGATGCAGTGCCTTAGACCGCTGTGCCACTCAGGAGCTCTTAACGCTCACCTTAAAATCAAAATGTGTCTGCTGTACCTACGCAAATAAATTTACCACAGAGCGCCTGTACGGTCTGTCTGACCAACAAATACACATTTGGATCTTTAAGAGATGGAGTGTTGAAAATGTAGGGATCATGCTGATAGCCATTAAAGGAATCAGGTTGTGTCGATTATCCAGTGTGATCCAGAGACCACAATACCAAGGTTTTCAACAAAATGTCCATTGTGGGATGAGTGATCATAGCCTAGTGGTTAGAGTGTTGGGCCAGTACCCAAAAGTTTGCTGGATCAAATCCCTGAGCTGACAAGGTAAAAAAAACAGTTGTTCTGCCACTGAGAAAGGCAATTAACCCAATGTTCCCTGGGTGCTGTGGATGTTGATTAAGGCAGCCCCCCACACCTCTCTGATTCAGAAGGTTTGGGTTAAATGCAGAAGACACATTTCAGCTGAAGGCCTTCAGTTGTACAACTGACTAGGTATCCCCCTTTCATGTCAATCAAGATGGCCCACAGAAAGCATGAGATTCATCCAACAGGCTACTCCAAAATATTGTGCTGGGAAAACTACAAAATATTTTGTGTGTAAAGAAGTTGAGGACTAAAAATGTTTCTTAGGCTTAAGAAAAGTTCAAGAGGAGGAGGAGAAAGTAGCCTGCACATGTAGGCTATGGTACCGTGACTTGTTCCCTCTCCTATCAGCGTCCACAGCACTTTGCTTCCATCTTGTGGACAGAAATCAAATGACCATCAACATCGGCAGAGCATTCTATCTGCTAATGCTTTCCCGGTGCTTCCACTGTGCAGAGAAGTAAATAGAATAGATATTTTTTTATTAAACAGTCACAGAAAAATTGCTTTACAAATCTTAACTTCTTATTTACAAATTATGCTGTTGAATCTGTCGGTGTTGCACACAAATGCAAATTCACATGGCGGGCAAAGGGCAAAGTCTTTCATTCCATATGGTGTCACTCTTCAAATGTCTGGGACAGCAAACAGATGAACAAAGAATGTGAGGTACTGAGGATATCCTCAAGCAAACTAGATGAGGTGCAGAAGACCTAGTACTGTACAAGCAGAAAAGCAGTCGTTGTTTGGTATTAAAAGCTCTTCACATTGATTTGGGTGCAGTGAATGATCTATTCATGTCTATTCAAGGGACAGAATAAAATCTAGAGTTTGTCACAAGGTCATGATTTGAGAACATTTCCAGAAATGGTTGTCTTTTCGCAGTTAGTAACTGATGATGACTCCTTAGTATTTCAGCATGTCAAATTAAGACAGGTGACATCTTGAGGCTTGCAGCATTTTCCTTGGATCAATAAGGCTTCACGAAATGCATAATTATTCAAGCTAAAGCTTAGAGATGATAAGGCATCCATATTAAACATACAGTCTCAGACTACAGATGAGGGAGACTGATAGTGTTATTCTCCTCACAATGCGTATCTGCCATAATCTCCTCAATGAGTAACACTGGCTGGCTTTCTGATTAAATTAGATGACGCTCTGTGGGCTTGATATTCAAGATTAGGCTAACCCATGAGAGTGAGACACTCAACAACAACAAAAAACACTGAGAATATGTTCTTCCTGAAGAAAATGTTGAGGACTACTGTGTTTCTGGTTACCCTTTAAACCTCCTATTTACATCACTGACTAACACTTTCTCTTTCGCAATTTTCAAAACTAAAGCATTTTTACAAAAGTGCATTAAATAACATGTGATTCTACAGAGTTCAATGGTGTCCCAAGACTAACACAAGTAAGTACATGACTTGGGTAAAAATCTATGTTTAGCATATCTGTATGTGTGACTATCATTTTCTTGCATGGAAAGCTATTATTTTTCAGAAATTAAAGAGATTTTGCAGAAGGCACTTAAAGCTCTACACCCCCTCTTCTTTGTCATGTAAACTGTAAGCCACTTTATGAAATGCATTATAATTTCCATTGACCAGCTAAACAATTAACTTACATTATAGCTATTACAGCTTGTCATATAAGGGCATTCACACAAACAACATGTTTTGACAAAACCCATCAAAATGTACAATCAAACATTATTACAATGACACACAATGGGGACAATGAACTGGACTAGATCCTGAATGAAGAGGCAGGATTCCAATGCCTACAGGGTCAAACTGATATGATGGACTGGGAGGTCATGAGATTCCCTGAACCCAGTTTGTAGCGTTAAAACCAAAGGATGGACACAAACATGAAGCACGTCTCCACCGGAACAACAGGCATGATTAGCTAGTAGGGTCTCCGCTGTCCACCCTTACATCAAAGTATTGTGACAACTGAAAGACTAAGCAGTAGTTGGTGTTGTGGTAGTGGTGAACTGAAGACTACTGAAAACGGTGCTCAGGGTGCAGAAGGTGGTGGTGGGTTGAGAGTAGAGTAGACAGGGAGGTAGAGAACCACTTCACAGAGGCAGCAAGGAGGACTCACAGAAGCAGCGAAGGCTGGGGCCTGGAATTCACTCTCACTCCTTTGGGACTTGGAATGTTGGATTAACCATTGCAGAGTGACATCTGAAGATGAGGGAGGGAGAAAGCAGATATACGCTATTACATTATTGCTGAGTCATTTTTGAAATCCAGAAACAACTGTAAAACAGATAAGTTACTATGTATTACAGAGGGGACAAACAAGAATAAAGAATGAGCATAAGCACAACACTCCATCTTATTTGAATTCGAAATGCTGACACTGTGTGCATTGCCTCCCTCATACTACTACTCACCTATGTCCTGGATGGCCGACAGATTCCTGCAGAATGAAATCAGTAAGTGCCTTATTTTCTTTTTCTTTTGCTAAGGGTTCTTTGGTTGTTGAATTGATTTAGGTCCTCCTTGATTGTATACAGGATAACAGTGTCTGCTAGGTGAAGTAAATATACAATACATTTCCTTTTGTAACCGTTTAAAGGTTCTAACTTGGGTTATGTAAGTAATGGTCCTTCTAAACCATGCTAAGATGAAAAGGCATTTAAAGGTCCAATGCAGCCGTTTTTTTATCTCAATATCAAATAATTGCTGGGTAACAATTAAGTACCTTAGTGATTGTTTTGAATTAAAATGGTCAAAAAGAAGAAAAAAAATGCTTCTTAGCGAAGAGCAATTTCTCAAGCAAGAATTTTGCCAGGACTGTCTGAGTGGGGAGGGGAAAACTGAAAACTAGCTGTTTTGGGCAAAGAGGTTTGGAACTCTCTTTCTTATTGGTCTATTAAGAAATGTTCCACATGATGATGTCACCTGGCAGGCCAAAACTCAATTTTCACAGTTTCACAGTATTGTTCCAACCTCATAGTGTGTAACTATATATAAAACACAGGTATATCATGTTTTTGACTACACTGGGCCTTTAAGGACCTGGCAGAGCATTTCTCTCTTCAACCCCACATCAACCAGCCGTGCCTAAAAGAAGCCCAAGATAAATGGTTAGCAAGTAATGGGCTAAACAAGTTCATTCCTGCAGACGTTATGGCCATTTCTTTCATCTAGGGAAGATTTTAATTACACTGTTAAGATTGTCATTATCCAGTTAGTTTAGAGAATATTCTATGTGCAATAAACCTCTCTGCAACATACAAATTAAGGATATATACACTGAGTATACAAAACATTAAGAACACCTGCAACTCAATATTAGGAAGGTGATCCTAGTGTTTGGTATACTCAGTGTAGGTTAACATGTCTGTTCTCATGATTTTGACCCATTTCACAAATTTCTCCTGAACTGGGGGAATGGGAGCATCTTACAACTTTTCGATAAGTTGCTTATTGTCAAGCACACTGGGAAGGTCCCTCTTGTTGCCAAGCACTAGAACCTGAGGAGAGAGAAGAGAAGAGCAAGAGGGGTCAGTGGGTGTATGGAGACTGAAAGCAGGCTTTATGACGATCTCTCTCTGTGACTCAGATTTCTCAGCAGAGCCAATCCCACTAGGCTGCATTTCCCTGGTACTGCAGATGCATCACACCTTATGGACAGATAATCTATAATATCGCTATTACATAACCTTCTTTGTTGGGGGAAAAAGACAACCCCTATTTGGCATTCTATCAGAGATGGCAATGGAGTCGGCTTGTCCAAACATTGTCTTGTAAGTTAGTAAGCTGCTGGGCTGTGAACTGAAACGTAATAAAACATCTTGGCTGGGGTACAAATGAGCACTTAGTCCAATGCCACTCAGCCTGAGTCACTTAAACCATTAGAGGTTGTGATTGCTAATTAGGAGCGATGATTGAGGCGTCTGATTGGAGTAATTGGATGTATATGGCATGGTTTAAGTTCAACCACTATGGGCTGAACATCAGGTCTTAAGAACTCAAAGAAGATTATAAAAGAGTGACAGTGACTGTCCACAGATTGGATTTGATATACCATTAGATTAGACAACAGAATTGACTTACAGTGATGCCTTATAGCCAAGGCTTGTCCAACAGATTGTGTAGCTCATTCCTGGAGGCTTCTACCTTCTCGTGGTCTGTGGCGTCCACCATATAACTGGAGAAACAAGACAATGCTCAGACGCTGCTTTTTTCAAAATACTAAATCTAGATCCAACTGGACACAAACAATGTACAGAACTATGCAAATCATTAAAGAAGAAAAGGCATTCAATACAATTGCATTTTCTCGATGATCATTAAAGTCATAGGGATTGTATCCTAAAAATAAAACAATATTATCTCCTGAACCCAGTGTGATTGCTCAAGTAGGTCATGAAGAGATTTACGGAAGGCTCCTTGAAGTGGTATAGTTCACTTGCCCATTCACCCTCAATTGCACAATCCATGTTTCAATTGTCTCGAGGCGTAAAAATCCTTCTTTAACCTGTCTCCTCACGTTCATCTATACCAATTGAAGTGGATTTAACATGTTACATCAATAAGGGATCATAGCTTTCACCTGGAATCACCTGGTCAGCCTATGTCATGGAAAGAGTAGGTGTTCTTAATGTTTTGTCGACTTAGTGTACACGTCACACGATATTCAAAATGAAATCATAGGGCTCATGAGTGAGATTGTCACTGAGGATATAGTTAAAGAAATCGGATAATCTTGGTACACACTGAAGGTAGACGGTACCAAGGATCCTACTGGATGTGAAAAATATATCCGTTGTCACTTGTTACATGGATGAAAACAGTAACGTGCACCAATGGCAACTACAAAATATTGTTATCTCTTACAAACCTTGTATTTACCGAGTTAACAAAGGTTGGCCTTGGCACAGAAAATATACTAAGTCAATGTTATGACGGCACTGGTGTCATGTCAGGTAAAAAGGGGGGCATGCAGAAAATATTGCAGGACTAAGTAAACAGAGAAGTGCCATATGTTATTCTTTAATGTCTGTGACTACCTACAAGTTCTTAAAGAAACAAACAGTACACTGAAGAAACCTTCAAAAGGCTACTGGATCAAGGGTGGACCAGGCACCTGGCTACTGTGTCAGTGGTTGTTAAAAGTTATGACAGCATTGGCAAGTTCTTCTCTGGCATCGAATGCACGCGTTCCTACAACACAGAAGTGAGACTAGAGGCTACATAGCTGCTGAAGGCCACCATGGTGCACAGAATCCTCAGTCTTCTCCATCTCCAAACAAATGACTACAGGCAAAAATAGGCAACAGAAGGCCAGCAGGACAGAAGAGACTGAGTGTAAAAAACTGTTCTTCAGCATGTTGGATGCTGTCATTGGTGACATGTCAGAACGAGTCAGCGAACGCAACAACCAACAAGTGGAGACCCTCTGTGCGTTGACCCAGACAGCCTTGGCTTTCTAAATGGAAGAATGGTGAAACCACTGCTGGGTCTAAGCAAAACAGATTTGGTGGAAGCTGAGTTTAGTGTCGCTCATCAATGTTTGCAGACTGAAATCGCTCGCTCTGACTCCAATGAGGACATATGGACCCCACTTGATATCCTGCAACGATTCTCTGGGCATCTCTCCGCTATGCCAACCGTGGTTACTGCATTGAAACATGGACTGACTTTTGGGGCATCCACAGCTACATGCAAGAACTCATTTTCCACTTTGACAAACGTGTTCAGTCAGCACAGAAGAAGCGAGCTACACCCGAACAAAGCTCAACTAATCCAACTGGCATTTGAGGGGGATCTTAAAATAAGATTTGGGGGAGAATGGAATGATCGATTTACTCTGGAAATTCCACAGAGCATCAAGGAAGCTGCAACGGTAAGATTGAAACAATCTAGCTGGTTGTTTTTTTATCTTGCTTTACTGTGTAGGGTTCTGTCCATGGTGCTGATAGAGCGCAGCAGAGATTTTGTGCCATTGAACCTGTCACTTCTTGGTCAAAAGCATTTGAACTTTTATGTTTATTGTGGTATAGTGTGTTATATGTATACTTAAATATAATTCCAATGCAAGAGCCCAAAGGACGCCCCTAGGTACAGTATAGCTAAATATCAGTATGTTCCATCATAGAAATAGATACAGTCTATTATGGTTTTCTTGGTAGCCTCCTGGTTTTCGTTGCTGTAAAGGGAAATGTACATATTGGAAACATGTTTATGGTAGGCTGGCATTGCTTAATTGGGTTACGTGGGTCGAATTTGATTCACAGAAATGTAATGTATTGTATAGGCCTATTTGTTTGGCAAGACAGCTGTGGCTGGCCGCATCTCACTGTAGTATGCTGTAGGCCATGTGTTGGTTATTTGGACCTCCGCTCCCCTTTTATTTACTGCGTTAGTTTACTGTTAATGTAACTAGGCTAATTATATAGTGAACAAAAATATAAACGCAACACGCAACCATTTCAACAATTTTACTGAGTACCCGTTCATATAAGGAAATCAGTGAATTTAAATAAATTCAATAGGCCCTAATCTATCGATTTCACATGACTGGGGATACAGACAAGTATCTGTTGGTCACAGATACCTTCAAAAAAAGGTAGGGGCGTGGATAACAAAACCAGTCTATAAAAACGATTGGTCGCAAATCCTGAGAAATTACAGACCATATAAAAAAAAAACTGCCGGTCACTAAATCCGGCTAGAAGGACCATGTAAAAACGGTTGGCTGGTATGCCCTCCCCCGTCTGAGCGGTCGGCTGTGAATGCTGTCACCCTCTATATACTTATAACTGATTGGTTTGGTCCTCTATAGTGCTGTCTGGTTAGAACATGATGTTGAGGCCCATCACTGTACTCTTGATTGTCACCACTACACACCATACACTCAGACACAGACACAGCTATTTCCATTTGAAGCTGTTTATATGATTGTGGTCATCCGAATGACTTGGAATCTTACTGATGTGATTCTATAAGACAAATATATGCACACATGTAAACAGTATTAGTTAAGGGTTATAACTATACAATATACAGACAGTACCAGTCAAAGGTTTGGACACACCCTACTCACTCATTTTCTTTTTACCATTTTCTACATTGTAGTATAATAGTGTCGTGTCTTTGCTATCATTAAATTGAAGACTTATAGTTTACATCAAAGATTCCTGTAATTAGTTATTACGCGATCAACTGATTAATAACGTAACTAATTAACTATGAATTCGAGGGCACCAGGGAAAGTAGTCAGATTACAAAGTTATAATTTCCCAATATAACCTTTCAGATATTTTCATATCTGATCAATAGTCTTCTGATTAATGATTTATTTATTTTACCTCACGTTAGTCTCATTCCAAACGTCGTAAATTGTTGGTTATCTGCACGAACCCAGTCTTCACTATGAGTCATCCATACATCAATTGTCTTAAATCATTTATTTATTACTAACTAAGTAATTCACAGAAATGCATAAACAAACAAACAAATTTAAAATGGTTACATGAAATGATGGGAGAAATATGCCCTAGTGGGCTGAACCGGCATGGCGGCTTGTTAGACAAAGGGAAAATTGCGTTTGACTAAGAAGTCACTACAGAGTCCATAATTATAACAATTGACATGCTAACCCTTACACATGAACGCTCACTCATTCGGGAACAATTGCAATCAATATATATATATATATTTACGCTCGGTGTGTCGTCTTGATCGTTGGAGAGAAGTTAGTTTTTGTTGGAGAGTTTGTTCTGTCTCTGTCCTGGTTATTGTGGATAGTTCAGAGTGACATTCGTTATAGAATGGATGTTTCGGCGGTTTTCGTTCTTCGAGTTCAATGATACCGAATTCATAGCTGCAGACTAGTAGTCAATATCAAAGACTTGTTCTTATTCGTCTAAGAGTTTAACCACGTGGTATGGTTAAAGATTCAGCAATGGTACTTAACCTTCGTTCTCCTCCTATGGAGAAAAACATGGTCTGTTGATAATTTCTCAGAGTTGGGCTTTTATTCGGATAGCAGAAAGGGGCTGTCCCAGGATGTCTGACCCTAACTGGGCTCAGGGGCGGTCCTTGGATTTAGTTCAAATCAAAAGGGATTTGTATTTTTCTTCATTAAACAGTCCAAAATCATATTACACAATTATACAAACAGTATCATACTCACTCATTCATTTTATACAACAAACAGATGTAAACCTCATATCTGAGGTTATTATATAAACAGCGGTATGGTAATGTAGCCACACAGTCTCCCATGAGTTTCCCACATTGGGACAAACGGACATATTAATAGCTGGACTTTTCACCGATCTTTTATACTTTTGCAGGAACATGAAATCTGTTCGTACCTCAAGTTCTGTGAGGTGGAAGAAACTTCCTGTTTGTTTGGCCATGAGGAGATTCTCAGGAATTTACGACGTCTCTCTGTGACCACAGCATGGGTTGAAGGAGGAAAGGGGGAGGCAGGGAGAGGGGAATGGGCTTTATGTACCTAAACAGGCAACATCATGACAATAGTGAAGACATCAAAACTATGAAATAACACATATAGAATCATGTAGTAAGGGAAAAAGTGTTAACCAAATCAAAATATATTTAAGATTTGAGATTCTTCAAAGTAGCCACCCTTTGCCTTGATGACAGCTTTGCACACGCTTGGCATTCTTTCAACCAGCTTCATAAGGAATACTTTTCCAACAGTCTTGAATGAGTTCCTACACATGCGGAGCACTTGTTGGCTGCTTTTCCTTCACTCTGCGTTCCAAATCATCCCAAACCATCACAATTGGATTGAGGTTGGGTGATTGTGGAGGCCAGGTCATCGCTGCAGAATGCTGTGGTAGTCATACCAGTTAAGTGTGCCTTGAATTCTAAATAAATCACAGACAGTGTCACCAGCAAAGCACACCCACATCATCACACCTCCTCCTCCATGCTTCACGGTGGGAACCCCACATGCGGAGATCATCCGTTCACTTACTCTGCGTCTCACAAAGTTTATGCATTCATAAATCAAGTCCTTTCTTGAGCTGGGCTCTGGTATGTAACAACCGTTGAGCATCTGAGCTTATGGTTGATTATGGGGGAAAGGGGTTGACTGTGTGTGTGTGTGTGTGTGTGTGTGTGTGTGTGTGTGCGTGCGTGCGTGCGTGCGTGCGTGCGTGCGTGCGTGCGTGTGTGTGTGTGTGGGTGTGTGTGTGTGTGTGTGTGTGTGTGTGGGGTCCACTCCTCTCGTCGAAAGGAGTGGACCAAAGCGCAGCGTGGAAAGTGCTCATGATTTATTTATTTTTTTAATCGCTGGAGGCTCCGGATTGGGGACCGTCGCTGCAGGCTCCGTGCCATGGATCCTCCCTACAGGCTCCGGTCCATGGATCCATCACTGGAGGCTCCGGGCCATGGATCCACTGGAGGCTCCGGGCCATGGATCATCACTGGAGGCTCCGGGCCATGGATCATCACTGGAGGCTCCGGACTGGGAACAGTCGCTGGATGCTCCGGACTGCAGACCATCGCTGGAGGCATGGTGCGTGGAGCTGGCACAGGGCGTACCAGGCTGGGGAGACGTACTGGAGGCCTGGTGCGTGGAGCTAGCACAGGGCGTACCGGGTTGGGGAGACACACTAGAGGCCGGTGCGTGGAGCCAGCACAGGACATACCGGGCTGGGGAGACGCACAGGAGGCCTGATGCGTGGGGCCGGTACAGGTGGCACCGGACTGGTGACACGCACCTCAGGGCGAGCGCAAGGAGCAGGCACAGCAGGCACAGGACATACCGGACTGGGGAGGCGCACTGGAGGCCTGATGCGTGGGGCCGGTACAGGTGGCACCGGACTGGTGACACGCACTTCAGGGCGAGAGCGGGGAGCAGGCACAAGACGTACCGGACTGGGGACACGCACTTCAGGGCGAGTGCAAGGAGGAGACACAGGATGTACCGGACTAGGGCGCACTGGAGGCCTGATGCGTGGGACCGGCACAGATTGCACCGGACTGGTGACACGCTCCTGCCTGCGTTGCCGCATACTCCTCGCCAACTCCATTCTCCGGTATCCCTCCTCGCACTGTTCCATCGACTCCCAGGCGGGCTCTGGTACTCTCCTTGGGTCGACCGCCCACCTCTCTATCTCCTCCCAGGTTGTCTCTGGTTCACACCTCAGCTCCGCCGACCACCCCGTGTCCCTCCCCCCCAAAAAAAATTGGGCTGTCTTTTGGGCTCTCCCTGTGGCCGCGAACCCCGGCATCATAGCTGTCCTCCCTTCGCTGCTTCCGTCTGCTCCCATGGAAGCGATCCTTTCCAGCCAGGATTTCCTCCCACGTCCAGGATTCCTTCCCATCCAATATAACCTCCCACGTCCAGGATGTCTTCTCCTCCTGGGCACGCTGCTTGGTCCTGGGGTGGTGGGATCTTCTGTCACGATCGTTGGAATAAATGGACCAAGAAGCAGCGTGCGTAGAGTTCCACATGTTTATTGGATGAAACTCACAAAAAACAATAAAGAGTAATGAAACGTGAAGCAAATGCAGTGCTCACAGGCACTACACAAAGAACCCACAAAGATCCCACCAAAACCCAGTGGGAAAAGGCTGCCTAAATATGATCCCCAATCAGAGACAACAATAAACAGCTGCCTCTGATTGGGAACCATACCAGGCCAACATAGAAAACAAAAACACCTAGATAGGAACACCCCCCTTAGTCACACCCCGACCTAACCAAAATAGAGAATAGAAAAGGCTCTCTTTTGGTCAGGGCATGACAATGGACTGCACCAGATTTGCCAGTTCTTGCTGTGAGATGTTACCCCACTCTTCCACCAAGGCACCTGCAAGTTCCCGGAAATGGCTCTAGCCCTCACCCTCCGATCCAACAGGTCCCAGACGTGCTCAATACGATTGAGATCCGGGCTCTTCGCTGGCTATGGCAGAACACTGACATTCCTGTCTTGCAGGATATCACGCACAGAACGAGCAGTATGGCTAGTGGCATTGTCATGCTGGAGGGTCATGTCAGGATGAACCTGCAGGAAGGGTACCACATGAGGGAGGAGGATGTCTTCCCTGTAACGCACAGCATTGAGATTGCCTGCAATGACAACAAGCTCAGTCCGATAACGCTGTGACACACCGCCGCAGACCATGACGGACCCTCCACCTCCATATCGATTCTGCTCCAGAGTACAGGCCTCGGTGTAACGCTCATTCCTTCGATGTTAAACGCGAATCCAACCATCACTCCTGGTGAGACAAAACCGCGCCTTGTCAGTGAAGAGCACTTTTTGCCATTCCTGTTTGGTTCAGCAAAGGTGGGCTTGTGCCCATAGGCGACGTTGTTGCCCGTGATGTCTGGTGAGGACCTGCCTTACAACAGGCCTACAAGCCCTCAGTCCAGCCTCTCTCAGCCTATTGCGGACAGTCTGAGCACTGATGGAGGGATTGTGCATTCCTGGTGTAACTCGGGCAGTTGTTGTTGCCATCCTGTACCTGTCCCGCAGGTGTGATGTTCGGATGTACCGATCCTGTGCAGGTGTTGTTACATGTGGTCTGCCACTGCGAGGACGATCAGCTGTCCACCCTGTCTCCCTGTAGTGCTGTCTTAGGCGTCTCACAGTACAGACATTGCAATTTATTGCCCTGGCCACATCTGCAGTCCTCATGCCTCCTTGTAGCATGTTCACGCAGATGAGCAGGGAACCTGGGCATCTTTCTTTTGGTGTTTTTCAGAGTCAGTAGAAAGGCCTCTTTAGTGTCCTAAGTTTTCATAACTGTGACCTTAATTGCCTACCGTCTGTAAGCTGTTAGTGTCTTAATAACTGTTCCACAGGTGCATGTTCTGTTCATGAATTGTTTATGGTTCATTGAACAAGCATGACCCCTCCTGTCTCAGCCTCCAGTATTTATGCTGCAGTAGTTAATGTGTCGGGGGGCTAGGGTCAGTTTGTTATATCTGGTGGATTTCTCCTGTCTTATCCGGTGTCCTGTGTGAATTTAAGTATACTCTCTCTAATTCTCTCCTTCTCTCTTACTTTCTCTCTCTCGGAGGACCTGAGCCCTAGGACCATGCGTCAGGAATACCTGGCATGATGACTCCTTGCTGTCCCCAGTCCACCTGGCCTTGCTGCTGCTCCAGTTTCAACTGTTCTGCCTGCGGCTATGGAACCCTGACCTGTTCACCGGACGTGCTAAAAAAGCCAACTGTCATTTACTCCTGAGATGCTGACTTGCTGCACCATCGATAACTACTGTAAGCAGAAATTTACATCCTGTAGCTCTAACTCCAAAAAGTTCTGGGATACTGTAAAGTCCATGGAGAACAAGAACACCTCCTCCCAGCTGCCCACTGCACTGAGGCTAGGTAACACGGTCACCACCGATAAATCCGTGATAATCGAAAACTTCAACAAGCATTTCTCAACGGCTGGCCATGCCTTCCTCCTGGCGACTCCAACCTTGGCCAACAGCTCCACCCCCCCCCCCGCTGCTACTCGCCCAAGCCTCCCCAGCTTCTCCTTTACCCAAATCCAGATAGCAGATGTTCTGAAAGAGCTGCAAAACCTGGACCCATACAAATCAGCTGGGCTTGACAATCTGGACCCCGTATTTCTGAAACTGTCCGCCGCCATTGTCGCACCCCCTATTACCAGCCTGTTCAACCTCTCCTTCGTATCATCTGAGATCCCCAAGGATTGGAAAGCTGCCGCGGTCATCCCCCTCTTCAAAGGGGGAGACACCCTGGACCCAAACTGTTACAGACCTATATCCATCCTGCCCTGCCTATCTAAGGTCTTCGAAAGCCAAGTCAACAAACAGATCACTGACCATCTCGAATCCCACCGTACCTTCTCCGCTGTGCAATCCGGTTTCCGAGCCGGTCACGGGTGCACCTCAGCCACGCTCAAGGTACTAAACGATATCATAACCGCCATCAATAAAAAACAGTACTGTGCAGCCGTCTTCATCGACCTGGCCAAGGCTTTCGACTCTGTCAATCACCATATTCTTATCGGCAGACTCAGTAGCCTCGGTTTTTCTAATGACTGCCTTGCCTGGTTCACCAACTACTTTGCAGACAGAGTTCAGTGTGTCAAATCGGAGGGCATGTTGTCCGGTCCTCTGGCAGTCTCTATGGGGGTACCACAGGGTTCAATTCTCGGGCCGACTCTTTTCTCTGTATATATCAATGATGTTGCTCTTGCTGCGGGCGATTCCCTGATCCACCTCTACGCAGACGACACCATTCTGTATACTTCTGGCCCTTCCTTGGACACTGTGCTATCTAACCTCCAAACGAGCTTCAATGCCATACAACACTCCTTCCGTGGCCTCCAACTGCTCTTAAACGCTAGTAAAACCAAATGCATGCTTTTCAACCGTTCGCTGCCTGCACCCGCACGCCCGACTAGCATCACCACCCTGGACGGTTCCGACCTAGAATATGTGGACATCTATAAGTACCTAGGTGTCTGGCTAGACTGCAAACTCTCCTTCCAGACTCATATCAAACATCTCCAATCCAAAATCAAATCTAGAGTCGGCTTTCTATTTCGCAACAAAGCCTCCTTCACTCACGCCGCCAAACTTACCCTAGTAAAACTGACTATCCTACCGATCCTCGACTTCGGCGATGTCATCTACAAAATAGCTTCCAATACTCTACTCAGCAAACTGGATGCAGTTTATCACAGTGCCATCCGTTTTGTTACTAAAGCACCTTATACGACCCACCACTGCGACCTGTATGCCCTAGTCGGCTGGCCCTCGCTACATGTTCGTTGTCAGACCCACTGGCTCCAGGTCATCTACACGGCTATGCTAGGTAAAGGGCCGCCTTATCTCAGTTCACTGGTCACGATGGCTACACCCACCCGTAGCACGCGCTCCAGCAGGTGTATCTCACTGATCATCCCTAAAGCCAAAACCTCATTTGGCCGCCTTTCCTTCCAGTTCTCTGCTGCCTGCGACTGGAACGAATTGCAAAAATCTCTGAAGTTGGAGACTTTTATCTCCCTCAACAACTTTAAACATCTGCTATCTGAGCAGCTAACCGATCGCTGCAGCTGTACATAGTCCATCGGTATATAGCCCACCCAATTTACCTACCTCACCCCCATACTGTTTTTATTTATTTACTTTTCTGCTCTTTTGCACACCAGTATCTCTACTTGCACATGATCATCTGATGATTTATCACTCCAGTGTTAATCTGCTAAATTGTAATTATTCGATTTATTGCCTACCTCCTCATGCCTTTTGCACACATTGTATATAGATTCTCTTTTTTCTACCATGTTATTGACTTGTTTATTGTTTACTCCATGTGTAACTCTGTGTTGTTGTCTGTTCACACTGCTATGCTTTATCTTGGCCAGGTCACAGTTGCAAATGAGAACTTGTTCTCAACTAGCCTACCTGGTTAAATAAAGGTGAAATAAAAAATAAAAAAATAAAATAAAATAAAAAAAATGTGAATATTATTATTTGACCATGCTGGTCATTTATGAACATTTGAACATCTTGACCATGTTCTGTTATAATCTCCACCCGGCACAGCCAGAAGAGGACTGGCCACCCCTCATAGCCTGGTTCCTCTCTAGGTTTCTTCCTAGATTTTAGCCTTTCTAGGGAGTTTGTCCTAGCCACCGTGCTTCTACACCTGCATTGCTTGCTGTTTGGGGTTTTAGGCTGGGTTTCTGTACAGCACTTTGAGATATCAGCTGATGTACGAAGGGCTATATAAATAAATGTGATTTGATTTTGATTTGATTTGCATGGGAAACAGTGCTTAAACCCTTTACAATGAAGATCTGTGAAGTTATTTGGATTTTTACGAAATGTCTTTGAAAGATAGGGTCCTGAAAAATGGACGTTTTGTTTTTGCTGAGTTTATATGGACACTCAATCACTATGGTACTTTTTAATCTAACATTTACAAATATACAGTATATACTGTATATATATGCAGTTAAAGTCGGAAGTATACATACACCTTAGCCAAATACATTTAAACTCAGTTTTTCACAATTCCTGACATTTAATCCTAGTAAAGATTCCCTGTCTTAGGTCAGTTAGGTTCACCAATTTATTTTAGGAACGTGAAATGTCAGAATAATATTAATAAATTGGTTAATTAAACTCCCTAATTGGAGTAAACTAGTGCACAGCAGTCTGATGGCCTTGAGATAGAAGCTGTTTTCAGTCTCTCGGTCCAAGCTTTGATTCACCTGTACTGAACTCGCCCTCTGGATGGTAGCGGTGTGAACAGGCAGTGGGTGGTTGTTGTCCTTGATGATATTTTTGGCCTTCCTGTGTCATCGGATGCTGTAGGTGTCATGGAGGGCAGGTAGTTTGCCCCTGGTGATGCGTTGTGTTGCGTTGTGCTCTGAATTGTGCATCTGTAAAAGTGTGTCAGGGTTTTGGGTGACAAGCCAAATTTCTTCAGCCTCCTGAGGTTGAAGAGGCGCTGTTGCACCTTCTTCCACACTGTCTGTGTGGGTGGACCATTTCAGTTTGTCTGATGTGTACGCCGAGGAACATAAAACTTTCCACCTTCTCCACTGCTGTCCCTTCGATGTGGATAGTTGGGTGCTCCTTCTGCTATTTCCTGAAGTCCACAATCATCTCCTTTGTTTTGTTGGTGTTGAGTGAGAGGTTGTTTTCCTGACACCACTCTCCGAGTGCCCTCACCTCCTCCCTGTAGGCGGTTTCGTCATTGTTGGTGATCAAGCCTACTACTGTTGTGTAGTCTGCAAACTTGATGATCGAGTTGGAGGCGTGCATGGCCACGCAATTCATGGGTGAACAGGGGGTACAGGAGGGGGCTGAGCACGCACCCTTGTGGGGCTCCAGTGTTGAGGTCAGCGAAGTGGAGATGTTGTTTCCTACCTTCACTGGGGGCGGCCCATCAGAATGTCCAGGACCCAATTGCACAGGGCGGGGTTGAGACCCAGGGCCTCCAACTTGATGATGAGGGGAGGGTACTATGGTGTTGAATGCTGAGCTATCCAGATGGGATAGGGAAGTGTGCAGTGTGAAGGCGATTGCATCGTCTGTGGACCTGTTGGGGCGGTATGCAAACTGAAGTGGGTCTAGGGTGACCGGTAAGGTGGAGGTGATAAGATCATTGACTAGTCTCTCAAAGCAATTCATGATGACAGAAGTGAGTGCTACGGGGCGATAGTCATTTAGTTCAGTTATCTTTGCCTTCTAGGGTACAGGAACAATGGTGGCCATCATGAAGCATGTGGGGACAGCAGACTGAATATCCGATTGAATATGTCCGTAAACACACCAGCCAGCTGGTCTGCGCATGCTCTGAGAACGCGGCTAGGGATGCTGTCTGGACCAGCAGCCTTGCGAGGGTTAACACGTTTAAATGTTTCACTCATGTCGGCCACAGGAAAGGAGAGCGGGGTGGGGGGCACAGTCCTTGTTAGCGGGCCGTGACAGTGGCACTGTATTATCCTCAAAGCGGGCAAAGAAGGTTTTTAGTTTGTCTGGAAGCAATTCGTCGGTGACCGGGACGTGGCTGGTTTTCTTTTTGTAGTCCGTGATTTCCTGTAGACACTTTCACATACGTCTCGTGTCTGAGCCGTTGAATTGCGACTCCACTTTGTCCATGTACTGGCATTTCGCTTGTTTGATTGCTTTGCAGAGGGAATAACTACACTGTTTATATTCAGCCAAATTCCCAGACCTCTTTCCACGGTTGAATGCGGTGGTTCGCGCTTTCAGCTTTGTGTGAATTCTGCCACCAATCCACGGTTTCTGGTTAGGGTAGTTTTTAATAGTCACAGTGGGTACAACATCTCCAATGCACTTCCTTATAAACTCACTCACCGAGTCAGCGTATAAATCGATGTTGTTCTCTGAGGCTGACCGGAACATATCCCAGTCCGCAGGATCAAAACAATCTTGAAGCTTGGATTCCGATTGGTCAGACCAGCGTTGAACGGTTCTAGTCACTCGTACATCCTGTTTGAGTTTCTGCCTATAAGACGGTAGGAGCAAGTTGGCGTCGTGGTCGGATTTGCCAAAGGGAGGGCGGGGGAGGGCTTTGTATGCATCGAGGAAGTTAGAGTAGCAGTGATTGAGTGGATTACCCCCGTGAGTACTGCAATCAATTTGCTGATAGAATTTAGGTAGCCTTGTTCTCAAATTTTGATGCAATATATACTCTTTGAACTATAACCATTTTAAATGTGCATTAATTAACATGGGTTTGAATGAGAACCATAGGAATACAGTGGTAGCTATTCAAAAATGTCCAGCTCCTTGGCCAATTAAGCTACAATACCAACTTTAAAACTTGAAATTCTTGAACACCTTTATAAATTATTTAAATTTGCATAAATTAGCATAACATCTCATGGATTAAATGCTACTGATAGAATTTAGGTAGCCTTGTTCTCAAATTTGCTTTGTTAAAATCCCAAGCTACTCTTTAACCATTACAGCTACAAACATTAAAACAACTTTAACATTTTCAAAACTTTATAAACTATAACAATTCAAATTAGCATATAATAACCCACCAACAGTAAAAGTAACTCCTGAACCATTCAAGCTATCCTATCTATCTATTAATCAACCATTATTTCTATCTCCCTACTTTTTCAACCATAACCAGTAACTACCATTACTACTGCAGAAGCGAGTCTGGGTCAATTAAAGTCTCCAGAACTTCAGAGAGGATCCTAAAATTCCACACCAATAACCATACAGGTTAGATTATAGGGCAAAGCAGTGGAGTAGTGTACCCTCCCCAGCATGACCTGTATCACACATAGGGGAGGTATCAGGAAATATCCAATGTAGTTTAGTTTTTGAATATTGTAATCTGTGTAAGATCTTGAATTGTATAAGACAATGTCTGGAGTTAATTGAGCAGGTGTGGATATACTGCAAGCTATCTTCCCAATCTGCTTCAGAAATGTCAGTGCCTAGCTCTTCCTCCCATTTTTCCTTAATGGCATCTGAAAAGCGTCATATAGATGAGATATCAGTTTGCCTGAGGTGGCACATTTTTATGCATCTGTCAAACATGGAAGGTTTAGCATTTCCAAATGTAGGAAGATGTTTTCTAACATAGTCTCTGTAGGTATCTGAAAAAGTTACTTCTGGGAAGATGATACAGTAGGTTTCCCTCAGCAAATCAATGGAGGCAAAGGTCCCTTCTATATAGTATCTAGCAACAAGACCAGTACATTCTATGGTTGCTAGATAGATAGCTACTGTGTTCTATCTAACTCCAGATAGCTGTTCAGTTCGACAAGCACAGGTGCAAAAAGTCTGTCAACAGGAACTAGGCTACAAGCTGTCATATGACCATAACGTCTGCATCTCAATAATATCTACCTCAGAGGTCTCAATCTACTTTTTTACTTCTTATACTATTGAGACTCAGACAATATTACACTTAGGCCTTATTTTTCCCCAGAAGATGGCGCACCATTACAGTGATTTATATATATTTTTTATCTGACTTCAAGGGTCAGGTATGCGAATGCTTTGAAATTCTCAGGGGTAGGCTACTGTCTGACCAGCCAGGGCCAGGGTAGTGGGGATAATTTGTCTTATAATACTTCAACAAAATGAAAACAATCATCCACACTACCCTTACCCTGGTTGGTCAGACAGTAGCCAAGCCCCTAAAAATGAGAAATTAAACGAGAGGCTCTAATGCTGTGTTCATAATGTGGTAATTTCAAGTTGTGATGTAGTAAATATCAGTTGGATGCATTCAAATGCTTTGATATAATGTTTTGTTGTTGCATTTAACTAATGAAAATGCTGTTATTGAGGTCATTTGTTTAGTAGGTGACTTCATAGGTCAGCATGTGGGAGAAGTCGGAGCTCGGGGATGATAGATGAGTTTCCCACTAGTAATTCCCAGTTCGAGGGGCCTTCAAGTGGATTTTTCCCAATCGTATGTGGTATTATAAGACAAAAGTACTGACATTAGCGTATTAGGCAATATATGCACTTAGGCCTATACAGTTTTAAAGCTAGATTTCTTAATTGCTACATCCATTTTTGGACTTGTAAGTTAATATGTAGGCCTACCCATTGATTCTTGAGGAGTGTAACTTATACAGTAAATGCCTAGCTTAGTTCAACTGTCGTATCCCATCAGAACCCAAGATATAAGCTTGTTAAACTTCAATGTTTGTTAACAATGTTACATTTAAAAAAGACATATATATATCATGGATCATTAATCTTTGTATCCTGTCTATGAATTTAAGAGTTTATATATTTCTCCAGGCCTGTCCCTCAGCTTTTTAACAAAACAGAGGAAGGGGTCCCACTTTGTTATTGTTTCAATTAATGACTCTAGCTTTAATATAGCCACTTGTTCTTTTGTTGTTGTTCTTGTTCGTACTGATTTTGGTTGTTTGTATTTATTGTATTTTATATGTATATGTATTTTATGTGAAATGTTTATGATGCTAAACGCTTTTATAAATCTGCCCAACTACTGAAATGTTAATTGATGTGCACTGTCCCTGTCAAATAAATAATTACAGGCTATATACAGTATATTGAATAATGTTAATATGATAAATGTTGAATTTACCATTTCAGGCTACTAGGCCATGGAAGGTACATATTTCTTGCTGCCACGCCCATGTAGAGTTTGTGGCACAAGGTTGACCAGCAGTTGCATGACTTATGTCCACAGCGCGGCGGCGCTATTTCCATAGCAGGGGATTTTGGGATAGTCTACAGTACAGTCCTTTTAAGGTGGGACAGTCGTTTATGGTGGGACCGGTAAACAGGTATGTTAAACAGGTAGC
Organism: Salvelinus namaycush; assembly: GCF_016432855.1. NCBI lineage: Eukaryota > Metazoa > Chordata > Actinopteri > Salmoniformes > Salmonidae > Salvelinus > Salvelinus namaycush. The sequence continues at coordinate 14,229,121 of NC_052326.1, read as the reverse complement.
CTATTTCACTATTCAGATTGACAACTACAGTATATGTGCACTGTAAGGTCATGCTGCCATTGCAATTCGACAACAAGTCTAATAGACAACAGCCAATAATGGCTAAAACATTCATATAGATCAGGGGTAGGTTTTAAAGCTGGGGTTCTGGAGGTACTCGCTATTTACACTCACTGGAGTATCTGTAAGTTTAAAAAAAAAGAGAACCCGCAGCGAGTACCAGAGGTGGCAAGTGTCACAGGCTGCTAGTAAGCTTTCTTGACTTGGACATTAATTTTTGCCAACACATGGCTAACCTTTGTATAACCAGCTGAATAAGAGTTTAAAAAAACTATACATTCTACCAAATATTTTCATTTAAAAATGTTGATTACTTCTTGCCATTATCATTCACCTAATGATAAGACAAGATGTGATTAAAAAAAATTGCTAACATATAATGGGGTCCCTGGGTTGATGCTTTGTCTGGGCGGGGGTCCTTGGGCGAGAAAAAGTTGAACACCCATGTTCTAGATACATCACACTTGTTATAAAGCACATTGCCGTGCTGTTTGGTGCTGGAAGATAGGCTATGCATTATGCTCCGCTGAGATTATTTGAGGGTGGCTATGTTTCCTGTCTTTTTGCTTTTAGGAATAGCCATGCTGTAAAAAAAACTGTAGGCTATAGGATTTGTGAGGTAAAGGCCTAAAATAAGTATAGGTCTATTGGTTCTGTTGGTTGGCTCTTGTTTTCTGACAAATAGGCTATATAAAACGTTATCAGGGAACTATCACTGTAACTGATAAAACTTAGAATCACTCTTACAATCAAAATATTATTGAATATTAGCCTACAGATGTCTAATCCACTATTTTGTCTATGTATCAATCAATCCAACAATTTATCTATCAATCAATCCACATGTTAAAAAAATGTCAGGTAGTCATAATATAATACCCTATGCGTCTGATATTGCATCTCTTAATAATAAAGTATTTTGTGTTGTTTGGGACATGATACTGTTTAGTTGTTTACAGAAAACTGCTTGAATTCATATCCTCTTCATTTAGGTCTATACTGGCACTGCTGCCTTATGTGTGAGCTACTGTTATGTATGGATGTGTTGTTATGTTGAGAACAGTGGAGGCTCCTCAGAGGAGGAAGGGAAGGACCATCCACCTCAGTGAATTTCATAAAAATAAAAATAGTAAAACATTAAAAAGGTTCCTTCTTAGATAAAACTATACTAAATATATTCACGTCACCAAATAATTAATTAAAACACACTGTTTTGCAATGAAGGTCTACAGTAGCTTCAACAGCACTCTGTAGGGTAGCACCATGGTGTAGCCGGAGGACAGCTAGCTTCTGTCCTCTTCTGGGTAAATTGCCTTCAATACAAAATTATGACAACTTCCACCCGATCAAAGGATCAGAGAATGATCTAGTAAAAGGATAAGCTACAGCTAGCTAGTACTGCAATGCATACAATGTGGTGAGTATTTGACTCAAAGACAGAGAAAGACAATAGTTTAACAGTTTTTAACAAATTAATTTCTTAAAAAATTAAGGAGAAGCAAGAGAGAGAGTGAGAGATATTTAGTCTTTTTTTAAACTTTCACTTTAACTTACTTAGCTAGCAAATGCAGCCAGCTAGCTAGTTTAGCCTACTGAAACACCCAGCTCAAACAGAGGGATGCTATGTTACCTAGCTGCCTGTGACGTGATCTTCCTGTCCGGGTTGGCGCCCCCCTCTAATTCTCTCTCTCTCCTTTTCTCTCTTTCTTTCTCTCTTTCTTTCTTTCTCCCTCTCGGAGGACCTGAGCCCGAGGACCATGCCTCAGGACTACCTGGCCTGATGACTCCTTGCTGTCCCCAGTCCACCTGGCCGTGCTGCTGCTCCAGTTTCAACTGTTCTGCCTGCGGCTATGGAACCTTGACCTGTTCACCGGACATGCTACCTGTCCCAGACCTGCTGTTTTCAACTTTCTAGAGACAGCAGGAGCGGTAGAGATACTCTGAATGATCGGTTATGAAAAGCCAACTGACATTTACTCCTGAGGTGCTGACCTGTTGCACCCTCGACAACCACTGTGATTATTATTATTTGACCCTGCTGGTCATCTATGAACATTTGAACATCTTGGCCATGTTCTGTTATAATCTCCACCCGGCACAGCCAGAAGAGGACTGGCCACCCCTCATAGCTTGGTTCCTCTCTAGGTTTCTTCCTAGGTTCTGGCCTTTCTATGGAGTTTTTCCTAGCCACCGTGCTTCTACACCTGCATTGCTTACTGTTATTGGTTTTAGGCTGGGTTTCTGTACAGCACTTCGTGACATCAGCTGATGTTAGAAGGGCTTTATAAATACATTTGATTGATTGACTAACCAACACAAACACTAGAACTCTTCCAAGTCAAGGTAAGCTTTTGATTTTATTAATTTATTGCCACCGGGGTCCACTGGTGTAACTGCTAAACTGCTTACTGAACTGCTTACTGACTGTACACTAACGTTACTGCATGATTGTATTGGGTTTACTAACGCGTTAGTTCTATTAGCTATGTTGACTATGACGTTACTTTAGCTATTATGGTGACAATGATGTAGGCTGTGTGTAGTGGTTATGGTTTGTTTTGGAAAGGCTTTTTCACCTGGTCACATACAGCTAATGCATTAAAGTTCACAAGCGAAAGGGAAAGGTGAGAGGAGGAGAGCGCATAGATGCGAGAAGGAATACAACGTGGCTGCTATGAAAGTGAACTGTGTTAACGTGTGATCAGTGGTGTATTCATTTCACAGATTCTATTGAAAAACGTTTCTTAAATGGGAGCAAACGGAACGAAACAGGGATAAACATACCTGAATTTGTCCAATAGAAACTCTCATTTGCAACTGTTAGACTAATGATTAAACCCTAGATGAGCTAAATGCAGGTAAGACTATGCAATGCGGTATTGAATGTGCCACTGTCTATCACCTTAAATTTTTCTTTCGACCTGTGTGCAACTACGTTGTAAACTTTCATTCATAGGTTAGGTTGTAGCAACTTCATGATGGGTATAGGGAAAATTCTAGTATCATGTACAGTAGTAGCCTGGATCTATCAATGTTACATTGAACTGAGTGAACGGAGTATGAATAACAGTAATCCAATATGCTGTAATAGAAAAGGCCATGCTAATGAATGTAAAAAAAAGTGTCCTCCCTCATCTTAAATGGCACTGACTGCCACTGGATGAGAAGCCAGTTTGGGTTGCTTTGATGTGCAACATGCTAAAGTGTTCTACCAAGATTCCGACCCAAACACTTATTTCCACAGGGGAAAAAACATCTTTATTAATATCTTTAAAAATGTATGTCAACAATACTAGACACAATATGAACAACAAGCAACCATCTGTTAGATCCTAAAATACAAATCCAAGTACCTCGTTCTATATAAAACTAACATTTTGCCTTAACGTTACATTCACTCTCCTCTCTTTGCCACAGACTCAATAATTAATACAAATACAGTTAGACATCCGCCGTAATTGTTGTCTGCTATAAACAAGTAAAGGCAACAGCATAAACTTAGATCAGGACCGAAATTGACCAGACGAGAAATTAATAATGAGCATGATGCAAATCAGGTCTAGCACAATGCTATGTACACATTCTCTTGGCATACAGCAAAATGGCCAGCTAAAACTCTCTCCTTCTAGTCACAATGAAAATACACTCTGTAGGTCATGTATCAAAAATAGATATGTACAAGTAGTATAAACAAAATAATTACAAGACATTACCTCACAAGAACTACTTGCACGAATGGTAGTGAGTTACAAACTCAAAACTAAAATCACTTCTGTATTTACATCATGAGCGCAGATCAGGTCCTGTGACACCATCCTGACTTGTTTAAAGAATAAAAATCAATTTAGCTGCAAGGTACACTTGGTGGGTGAAGAGGGGGCAATGATTTTGTGACTACCCTGGTCAACATAAACCAGAGACGTATTTGGTAGCGTTCTAGTCTAAAGGACGGTCTGTTGCAGTTTCAGTTTCAACCTCCAGTGACAGGTTTACAACACGTAGAAACTCAAGCAGCATCTACAGGGGTTTCGTTACAATTCTTACATTCATTATAGACCGATGTGTGCAAAGGGCAGGTCCGAATGGCTAGGGGCTGTGCTGTCTGCGCATCACATTCTGGGTTTAACTCTGAGATTAAACAGAAGTGCAGAGAAACCATCCCCACGGTAAGTCTCACCCTCAAACACTTTTGTCATGTCCTTGTGTAGACCATCTCTTTACAGTTACTCAGAACTTTGCAACAGGTCATATCTGAGCCTCTAAAGGGACTGAGCTTCAGTGCTGACTGGCTCCAAGGCTCCTCTCAGTGTATGGATGCTAGCTTGGAGGGCGGTGGCTACTGTGTTTGTCTGTAACAGTTGCTGTTTGCTCTCAAAGGGAGAATGTGGGCTGAGGGGTGAAACAGCTGCTTGCTGGTGCTCTCGTCTTTGTTTTCCCATTCCCTGGATGCCTTCCAGCAGGCGATTCATTCAACACAAATATTCATAGAGCAGGGTGCAAACACAAAAGTGTATCAGTCTTTGGATTCCAAGTTCATGGGGGGGACTTGCTTTAAAGCCTGGAAGAGAGCTGGTGAATCCATAGGTGTCTGGTGGTGTGCCGGGGAACCTGGCCTGGGCGACATTACCAGGTTTTGGGGTAGTTTCTCTGGAGACAAGCTGGCTGCAGAACCACTCATGCCTGGGTACAAAAGGGGCATGCCCCCTTGGTACCAGCACTTCTCCAGCATGGGCCATGCTGCAGCCATTTGGGGGATGAGGTAGAAGGGCATGCAGAGTGGGGTCTGGTGTTGGGAGAAGCTCATGTAGCTTCCGTGGCTGCTGACCACCTGTCCAGAGGAAGACTCATCCTCTGAGGAGTCAGTTCTTAACCTCTTGATCTGGGGCTCATCACCTTCCTGCTTGATGCCACCTCCTGCCATCCTCTCAGCCACATCATACTTGAGCTCCCCCTCCTTGCCGTAGCAGCTTGTGCGTTGGCCTTTGGGGTCTCGTTTCTCGTGTTCCCCTCCATAGCCGCTGTCAGTGTCTGTGTCACTGCCACTCTGCTCCCCATGTCCGTGGGGGTATGTCCTTTGAATGACAGACACAAAGTTCTTGGTGTTACCCTCGTTGCCCTTAGGCGGATGACCAGCAGGCTTTTCCATGCTCTCGACGGGTTTGTGGGTAGACTCTTCTGGCTTGGGCCTGGGTGGACCCTGGAGCACCTCTGATGCTACTTTCTGGAGATGGCTGATCATGTGGGAGGGGGTCAGGTGGTCTTTGCTACTCTCCTGGTTAGCCAGGTACTGGAGGACCTCCTTAGCACAGACGTGGAAACCAAGGCGGAACATCTCCTCACTGTTCTCTGAGCTAACACTGCTCTGATCACCTGTGAGAAACAAAGTCATATCAGATATATTCAATAATACTACAGTTTTGGCAATGAAACCACCGTCTCGATGGTATGTCAATAATAAATAAAACTATTGATCGGGGGGAATAGGGTGTAGCCCATAATAAAATGAAACAGTGTATCTCACGGTGTCAAACTTACTGATTTGCATGCCATTCTGTAATGCAATGATTTTCTGCTGCTGCTGATCCAGGAGAGTGCTCAGGGCTTTCACATGCTTCAGGGTGAGTTCCAACACCACAGCTTTCTCCAAATGGCCCAAAGTCTAAAACAGGAAAACCTTCCATAAGCATGTTGATCTTTCTTATGTAACACTTTCAGCAGCTGAACAAAGGACACACCACCACAGGGGGGAAGGCAGGGAATCACACACACCAACATTCAAACACAATGCAATAATTATAACGTAAAAGCATAGTTGATCAATGTACTATTTATGTAATATGTATTGTTTTTAAAGGCTTTGTGTCAATATGTGTAGGCAGTTAAATCAAGTAATTATAATTAGCCAACCTTTTCAGTATGATAATATGAACAAGTATTGATATAATAATAATAATAATATTAATAATAATAATAAAACACATTTACAAAAGGCAACAGTAAACACGTCGTCCCCCACAAATGATGCAGATTTCAGTTAATTACTATAGCTCCCGCCTTGGGCCAATCAATCAGTCTAATTTTGTAAATGACAGGATCTCTATGGCAAAGAGCATAATTCACCCACGTTTTGTCAACATCGGCCCCGTGCTGTCTAAGATATCGCGTTTAACATACGATCGAACGAACGGACGGCCGGAGACAGATCCACAGTCTCCTCCCGATTTCATCGTGGGGGATAATTATGAGGGAAAAAATCGAATAATAACTTTCCTTTGTCATATCAGGCTAAATGTTTGAATTAAATGTCAGACTAATCAAGGCATCGATTCGACAAAAACAAATTAAACATGAACCAGGTGGCGCTAGACCTTTTGCATTGCTATTACATAGTCAGTACACATTCAAGTCGTACTCACTGCAAGTTTGAGATGTTCTGGCAATAAATCCTTCAGTTGGGCAATGCATTCATTGATTCTGTCACGTCTTTTCTTCTCAATCAATCGGTGGGGTAACTTGTACGACTCCTGCGGGAAAACATGCATACATTTGTAAGTCAATGTGTAACATATATTCAATATGGAATAAGAATGAATATATTACCAAAGATGAACATGTTGTTTTAAACTAAATGAACAAAATGTTTAAAGTAAAGAACTGTAGCATACCTTACTGTCTTCCCCGCGCTTCAACCCCCGTCGGGGTTTGTACACGTACATTGGGAAATCCATTCTATAGGACAATGCGAATAAAATATTGATAAGAAATCATGCTTAATGTTATTTATTTATTTACACAACAATACCAGGTTGTTTTGCATGTTATAATGCATAAATTACCAGCTGTTTCTGGGGACTTACCCTTGCATGTCTGCCATCTCCAGCAACTGGTGTTTTGCCATACAAGGAGGAGGTTGTGCACTTGTAATCCTCTCCATTTTGCGTCTTTATTAAATCCAAAAATTGGTCTTCAAAAAATTAAACCTTAAAAATAGGCTTCTTCAGATCTGTTTCAGCAAATAAGAAATAAATATTTTTCTTCTTCTTCTTGCTATTATTGTTATGTTCTTCTATTCAATAGTTAACACATCTTTTTATAAAGAATAATCTTCCAACAGGCTATTGCTTTGCAGACTGTCAAGGTGATGGTGTCACTCTGAGATCCAAGCACAGCAATGGTTTAGAAGCTCCACTCCCGGGTAAATGTGTGAGAGAGGAGTAGTTTGGTCTACGTGTTAAATAAACCCTGTGACAAGACAGTCTCTCAGTTGGATAGCTGACCTACCTCCGTCACATGAGCCTCACGTGTTGGACGGCGCTTCCAACCCATCCCCTTTCTGTGCGATCTGCACGAGAATGGCCCTGCCTCTTATTCTAGCGGGCTGGGTTTATGCATCATTGGCTGTGTCACGTGTACCACCATGCTACAGCTACGCCACGAGACTTTAAAACAACTCTAGGCGGAACGTGCAAGTCGACCATGTTTACTAGATAGAGAGTAGGGCAGAATTCCTTCCATACACATTAAAGCCCAATCGATTTGTTCTTTATGAAGGCTACTGGCATGTTGTACATTCTGCCAACTGTACTTTCATGTACAACTTCCATATGCAGAATAATGACATAGGCCTATAGACTAAGTGTACAAAACATTAGGACCAAGGTTCCTCTTTCCATTACATATACTGACCAGGTGAATCCAGGTTAAAGCTTTGATCCCTTATTGATGTCACTTTAAATCCATTTCAGTCACTGTAGATGAAACGGAGGAGACAGGTTAAAGAAGGATTTTTAAGCCTTGAGAAAATTGAGACAAGGATTGTTTATGTGTGCCATTCAGAGGGTGAATGGGCAAGACAAAATATTTAAGTGCCTTTGAACAGGGTATGGTAGGTAGTAGGTGGTTTGTGCATCAAGAACTGCAATGCTGCTGTTTTTTTCATGCTCAACAGTTTCCGTGTGTATCACGAATGGTCCATCACCCAAAGGACATCCATCCGACTTGTCAAAACCTTGTGAAGCATTGGAATCAACATGGGCCTGGAACGCTTTCGACCTTGTAGAGTCCATGCCCTGACGAATTGAGTCTGTTCTGAGGGCAAAAGGGGGTGCAACTCTATATTAGGAAGGTTTATAACTTATTATAGGACAGTGGGGAATTGGAAAGTGCATAGCCACAGTTATTTATTTGTATTTCTAACAAATAAATACAAATATGTGAACTAGGCCTTTGTGACTGTATGAGTGAACAAAAATACTATATATTTTTTTAACTTATTCTTTAAAAAAATGTAAGGAAACTAGGTCAGACCTTCTATGGCTAAATGTTATTACAATTGAGAAAACATCCACAGAAAGTCATTTGCAGGGAAGAACACACATTTCCATTCTGGTGTAGCCTCCTATTCAATTTGTGTGAGTGTGAAAGTTAAAATAAAAATGTATCTTTTGTTTACACTATTATGTTTAGTAGGTTTTCAGTTATAGGTTTAGATAAAGCCTATATACATGTAGGCCTATGTCCATGACAAAAATCCCCAATAAACCAAACCACCCAACCTAATAGTACAGTCAATAATGTATGTAGGCTATTACATAATAATACAATAATAACACAGTAATGCAACGTGGGAGTAATTATTTGGTGGCACATTGCCTGTTTTATTTTCTCCACGCTGATCTGTATTCTTGCATGTGCCAATAGGCTCAGAATTGACATGGTGTCCACACACTACCCATTTGCGTGTGCACGTGCACCTGCGAAGGGATGAGTCTTGATGCTGTAGATCGGTTTGTTGTTGCCGGCTGCACCAAGGTGTAACGTTGAGCTCCTCATGGCCACGCGAACAGAGACCAGAGGTGATTTAAGATCGCTTGAATGTTTACTACGGTGTGGAACAGTTTGTACTGAACGTCACATTTCCCCAAAAAGTTATTGAACAGAATGAGGTACGTTTGCTCCAGTTTGATGGGTGTGGCAAGGTATGGCTTGAAGCAATGAGTGACGTATTTAAAGAGCAGTGGCCATTCTGACAGCGTTTCCCAACCCACAACCTCCCCATTTTTCAACTGATCGTTCAGTACAGCATCGTTTCCATTCAATTGAATGTTCCAGATTGTAAAAACGTACAGAACGAAGCCCTGATCCCTGCTGTCATTCTCTATGTCTCAGCTCTATAGTGTAAGTATTCATCATGGATATAATCGTTTTAGCATGAACATTGTCATTGAGGGCTTCCACCATTTTAAAGTAGTCAAAGTAGTCAACTGAGTGGGGATTCCTATGGGTGGTGGCCTCAATAGCACTGCCCATGCTGTCACAGGAGCTATAATAGAGTACCACAGTATGAGTCATAATACCCATAAAACCTAGCGGTCAAACAAGGAAATGGTTCCAATCTGTTTTCCACCATTCATTTCTCCCATAAGGGATTTTAGAAACACTTAAAATAAGGGCTGTGTTTCGTGTAGGCTTACCCTGGCGTGACATTTTGATAACCATGTAAATCTCTCTCGAACAAGGTCAATATATTTGCCTGTATTTGATTTGATTTGTATTTACCTCCCAAAAATGAAATGCTAATTAGCTGCTAATGATGATGACCTGGACGAGCCTGCCGAATCGAGGCAAAGGTAAGATTCTCTAGATTAACTATCAATTTTTATATTTTTATTAATTTTTTAGGGGGTAGATCAGCTTTAATATTGCGGATTGTAGCTTCTAATGTTAGCTACATTTAGTAATGAATAAATTAACATTTCTTTAAATTCACAAGTCTGTGAACTGTCTTGTGCAAGTTTTAAATTGACACAAAACCTGTTAGCAAAGGTGTCAGATAGAGATGACATGCAGGAGCTTGCAGGGAATTGTAGTCTTGTTGATGTCTACTTTGATGCTAATTATCATTTTTGAATCTGAGAGTAAATAGAGCCGAATATATTGATAAAAGTCACCTTGTTCGAGAGAAATTTACATGGTTATCAAAACGTCACACCAGGGTAAGCCCACATGAAACATAGCCCATATTTTAAAGTGTTTCAAAAATTCACTATGGGAAAAATGAATGGTGGAGAAACGATTGGAACCATTTCCCTGTTTGGTTTTATGGGTATTATGACGCCTCTACGGTGGGGCTCTATGGCACGGATATAAAGATGAGTCCTCTATTTCTATGCCTGTCTGCCTAGTGGCCACACAACATACACACTTACAGTATGTCCCCAGCAATGACAACATATTTTCATGGACGTTAATTGTAAATAGCCTAGTAGGCTTATACTGTAAGATGTGCACATGTCTGGACGATATACAGTGCATTCAGAAAGTATTATGAATTTTGTTACGCTACAGCCTTATTATAAAATTGATTACATTGTTTTTTTCCCCTCAATCTAAACACAATACCCAGTAATGACAGAGCAAAAACAGGTTTTTAGAAATGTTTGCAAATTTATTACAAATAAAAAACTGAAATACATATAAATAAGTATTCAGACCCATTACTCAATACTTTGTTGAAGGACTTTTAGCAGCAATTACAGCCTTGAGTCTTCTTGGGCATGACACTACAATTTTGGCACACCTGTATTCGGGGGGCTTCTCCCTTTCTTCTCTGCAGATCCTCTCAAGCACTATCAGGTTGGATGGGGAGTGTTGCTGCACAGCTATTTTCAGGTCTCTCCAGAGATGTTCGATCGGGTTCAAGTCCGGGCTCTGGCTGAGCCACTCAAGTACATTCAGATACTTGTCCCATTCAGATAGCCACTCCTGCGTTGTCTTGGCTGTGTGTTTAGAGTTGTTGACCTGTTGGAAGGTGAACCTTCACCCCTGGCTGAGGACATGAGCACTCTAGAGCAGGTTTCATCAAGGATCTCTCTGTACTTTTCTCTGTTTATCTTTCCCTCGATACTTACTAGTCTCCCAGTCCCTGCCGCTGAAAAACATCCCCACAGCATGATGCAGCCACCACCATGCTTAACTGTAGGGATGGTGCCAAGGTTCCTCCAGACGTGACACTTGGCATTCAGGCCAAAGAGTTCAATCTTGGTTTCATTAGACCAGAGAATCTTGCTTATCATGGTCTGAGAGTCCTTTAGGTGCCTTTTGGCAAACTCCAAGCGGGCTGTCATTTGCTTTTTACTGAGGAGTGGCTTCCGTCTGGCCACTCTACCACAAAGGCCTGATTCATGGAGTGCTGCAGAGATGGTTGTTCTTCTGGAAGGTTCTCCCATCTCCACAGAGGAACTGTAGAGCTCTGTCAGTGTGACCAAGGCCCTTCTCCCCCGATTGCTCAATTTGGCCGGGCAGCCAGCTCTAGGAAGAGTCTTGTTGGTTCCAAACTTCTTCAATTTAAGAATGATGGAGACCATTGTGTTCTTGGGGACCTTCAATGCTGCAGAAATGTTTTGGTACCGTTCCTTGATCTGTGCCTGGACAAAATCCTATCTCGGATCTCTACAGACAATTCCTTCGACCTCATGGCTTGGTTTTTGCTCTGACATGAACTGTCAACTCTGGGACCTTATATAGACAGGTGTGTGCCTTTCCAAATCATGTCCGATCAAGTGAATTTACTACCGGTGGACTCCAATCAAGTTGTAGAAACATCAAGGATGAATAATGGAAACAGGATTCTCCTGAGCTCAATTTCGAGTTTCATAGCAAAGGGTCTGAATAGTTATGTAAATAAGGCATCGTTTTTTTTTATACATCTGCAAACATTTCTCAAAAACTGTTTTCACTTCGTCATTATTAGGTGTTGTGTGTAGATTGATGAGGGAAATAATGTATTTTATCCATTTTAGAACAAGGCTGTAACATAACAAAATGTGGAAAAAGTCAAGCGGTCTGAATACTTTCCAAATGCACTGTATCCTGGTTGAGAAGGTTTGACATAGGGAAATATGGAGCAAACCAGGTCTGTAATTTGGAGTCTAACAGCCTATTTAAAACTTCTTGTGGATACGGGGCAACATTTTCACGTTTGGATGAAAAGCGTGCCCAGAGTAAACTGCCTCCTACTCAGTCCCAGATGCTAATATATGCATATTATTATTAGTATTGGATAGAAAACACTCTGAAGTTTCTAAAACTGTTTGAATCATGTCTGTGACTATAACAGAACTTATTTGCAGGCAAAACCCAGAGGACAAACCATTCAGATTTTTTTTGTTTTGAGGTCACTCTCTTTTCAATGGGTTTTCATTGGGAATCCAGATTTCTAAGGGACCTTCCTGCAGTTCCTATCGCTTCCACTGGATGTCAACAGTCTTTAGAAATTGGTTGAGGTTTTTTCTTTGAGAAATGAAGAAGTAGCCATGTTCAGAATGAGGCTCCAGTGAAGTGTACTGTTTGTTAGAGGGGCGTGACCAGAAAGCATGCTACACATTGTTTTCCTCCGGTATTGAACACAGATCATCCCGTCTTCAATTTTATCGATTATTTACATTAAAAAAATACCTAAAGTTGTATTACAAAAGTAGTTTGAAATGTTTGGACAAAGCTTACAGGTAACTTTTGAGATATTTTGTAGTCACGTTGTGCAAGTTGGAACCGGTGTTTTTCTGGATCAAACGCGCCAAATAAATGGACATTTTGGATATATATCGACGGAATTAATCGAACAAAAGGACCATTTGTGATGTTTATGGGACATATTGGAGTGCCAACAGAAGAAGCTCGTCAAAGGTAAGGCATGAATTATATCTTTATTTCTGCGTTTTGTGTCGCGCCGGGAGGGTTGACATATGATGGTCTGTGATTGTTTGCTGGGGTGCTATCCTCAGATAATAGCGTTGTTTGCTTTCGCCGTAAAGCATTTTCTAAATCTGACAAGTTTGCTGGATTCACAACAGGTGTAGCTTTAATTTGGTATATTGATTGTGTGATTTCATGAAAGTTAAATTTTTATAGTAATTTATTTGAATTTGGCGCTCTGCATTTTCACTGGATGTTGTCCAGGTGGGATGCTACCGTCCCACATATCCCAGAGAGGTTAAAATAGGCAATGGTCTATTGCAATATTTACAGTGCTTAATGAAATTTTACACACTCCTTGCAGTTTGCTGCCTAAAATGCAACGTTTACTGCCTAAAAATGTTCTTAAATGTTATCTTAAAATAGGTAATGTGTTTTTTGTTCCTATCGATCTACTCCACAATTTCAAAGTGAAAGAAAAATGACAGAAAATTCTAGGTCTGCGTCTTGAATGCGTATCTCTTCACACCCCAGAGTTAATAGCCTACTTGGTCGAAGCACTTTTGGCAGCTATTACAGCTGTGAATAATTTTGAATATGATTCTACCAACTTTGCACAACTTTCAGGGCAAATAATATCCATATTTTCTTTTTGCATCGCTCAAGCTCAATAAATTTGGTTGGGAATCATTGATGGACAGCAATATTGAAACTTTGTCTCAGATTTTCAAGTCAGGAACAGTCAACACCTCTTGGAAACCCACTGGGCACAGAGGTCAATTCGACGTACATTACCAGTCAAAAGGTTGGACACACCTACTAATTTCCTTTAAAGTAAATTTGTGGAATTTACTTCCTTCTTAATGCATTTGAGCCAATCAGTTGTGTTGTGACAAGGTAGGGATGGTATACAGAAGATAGCCATATTTGGTAAAAGACCAAGTCCATATTATGGCAGGAACAGCTCAAATAAGCAAAGAGCAACGACAGCCCATCATTACTTTAAGACGTGAAGGTCAGTCAATCCAGAACATTTCAAGAACTTTGAACGTTTCTTCAAGTGCAGCTGCAAAAACCTTCAAGCGCTATGATGAAACTGGCTCTCATGAGAACTGCCACAGGAAAGGAAAACCCAGAGTTACCTCTGCTGCAGAGGATACATTCATTAGAGTTAACTGCACCTCAGAAATTGCAGCCCAAATAAATGCTTCACAGAGTTCAAATAACAGACATTAACATCAACTGTTCAGACGAGACTGCGTGAATCATGCCTTCATGGTCGAATTGCTGCAAAGAAACCACTACTAATGGACACCAATAAGAAGAAGAGACTAGCTTGGGCCAAGAAACACAAGCAATGGACATTAGTCCGGTGGAAATTTGTCCTTTGGTCTGATGAGTCCAAATTGGACATTTTTGGTTCCAATCGCCGTGTCTTTGTGAGACGCGGTAGGTGAATGGATGAAGCACGGAGGAGGAGATGTGATGGTGTGGGGGTGCTTTGCTGTTGACACTGCCTAGGATTTATTTAGATTTCAAGGCACACTTACCCAGCATGGCTACCACAGCATTCTGCAGCGATATGCCATCTCATCTGGTTTAGGCTTAGTGGGACTATCATTTGTTTTTCAACAGGACAAGGGCTATTTGACCAAGAAGGAGAGTGATGGAGTGCTGCATCAGAAGACCTGGCCTCCACAATCACCCGACCTCAACCCAATTGAGATGGTTTGGGATGAGTTGGACCACAGAGTGAAGGAAAAGCAGCTAACAACTGCTCAGCATACAGTATGTGGGAACTCCTTCAAGACTGTTGTAACAGCATTCCAGGTGAAGTTGGTTGAGAGAATGCTAAGAGTGTGCAAAGCTGTCATCACAGCAAAGGGTGGCTACTTTAAAGAATTTCAAATATAACATTTATTTAGATTTGTTTAACACATTTTTGGTTACTCCATGATTCCATATGTGTTATTTCATCGTTTTGATGTCTTCACTATTATTCTACAATATAGAAAATTGTAAAAATAAAGAAAAAACCTTGAATCAGTAGGTGTGTCTAAACATTTGACTGGTACTGTGTATTCTACGTTGGTTCAAAGTAATTTAATTGAAATGACGTGGAAACAACATTGATTCAACCAGTGTGTGCCCAGTGGGATGCCATTCTGGGCTGTCTTTGGAATTAAATTTTGTATAATTGTCCCGCAAAATAATTTACCTCTATTGAGGCAGGGTTTCCTCTAACTTTTTAACTGGGCTTTGCTCCTTTCATATTTATTTTAATCTGGCGGTTTTAAACTGGCGGTGACAAGCATACCCATAACATGATGCTGCCACCACAATACTTGAAAATGCATAGGATCAACAACTTTGACAATGTGAAAAGAAGGAAGCCTGTGTTAAGAAAATCCACTCCAAATCATAGATTCTGTTTGCGACAAGGCCGTTAAGTAATTCTGCAAGTCTGTTCGAATACGACATCAGTTTGGCATAGAGGAACTACGTTACTGCCTTATCCGCTTGTTGTCCACATCGCCGGAAATAAAATAGTAGCTAGCAGACCAAAATCACTGCTGTCCTACTGCAAGTCAACAAGGCAAGGAAAATTACTTTTTGGCCTAAATTAGAACTACAGGTTTGGATCAAATCCAATAAAATACAGTTAAAGCCTCTGTATTTTCAAGAATTGTGGTGGCAGCATCATGTTATTGGTATGCATGTCAGCGGCAGGGACTGGGGAGTTTGTCATGATCAAAATAAATATGAAAGGAGCAAAGCCCAGCTAAAAATATATTCTTTTGAAAACCTAACCCTGAAAGAAAGTTATATTGAAAGAAAGTTATATTTTTCTGCAGGACAAATTTGAATGCCAAAGACCCACCAGAATGACTTTCCACTAGGTGAATTGTTTGACATTTGAGACAAGGTTTGAATATTGCTATCCATCAATGATTCCCAAAGAAATTTACAGAGCTTGAGCAATTTTGACAAAAACAATAAATATATACAGGTATGTTATCCTAAGAGTTGTGCAAATGTTCTTCGACCAAGTATTAACTCTGTGGTATGAAGACACGCAATCAAGACATCTTTATTGTTTTTATAATTTTTTTATTTGGAAAATGTTCTAAAATGTTAATTTACTTTGAATATGGAGTAGGTTGTGTAGATTGGAAGGACATTTTATTTTTGCCTAAAAATTTAAGGCAGCAAAATGCGAAGACTACAAGAGTGTGTAGACTTTTTCATGGCACTGTATATAGATAAACAGTGCATTAACTAAATATTCAGACCCCATGACTTTTCCCACATTTTGTTACGTTACAGCCTTATTCTAAAATGGATTGAAAAAAAATCCTCCATCAACACACAACACCCCATAATGACAAAGCAGAAACAGACTTTTAGCAATTTTTGCAAATGTATTCAAAATAAAAAACTGAAATACCTTACATTAGTATTCAGACCCTCTGCTATAAGACTCAAAATTAAGCTCAGGTGCATTCTGTTTCCATTGATCATCCTTGAGATGTTTCTACAACTTGATTGGAGTCCACCTGTTGTAAAATCAATTGATGATTGGACATGATTTGGAAAAGCACTCACCTGTCTATATAAAGTCCCACAGTTGACAGCGCATGTCAGAGCAAAAACCAAGCCATGAGGTCAAAGAATTGTCCATAGAGCTCCGAGACAGGATTGTGTCGTGGCACAGATCTGGGGAAGGGTACTAAAACAAATTCTGCAGCATTGAAGGTCCCCAAGAACACAGTGGCCTCCATCATTCTTAAATGGAATAAGTGTGGAACCAGCAAGACTCTTCCTAGAGCTGGCCCCCCGGCCAAACTGAGCAATCGGGGGATAAGGGCCTTGGTCAGGGAGGTGGCCAAGAACCGAATGGTCACTCTGACAGATCTCCAGAGTTCCTCAATGAAGATGGGAGAACCTTCCAGAAGGACAACCATCTCTGCAGCAGTCCATCAATCAGGCCTTTATGGTAGAGTGGCCAGACTGAAGCCACTCCTCAGTAAAAGGCACATGACAGCCCGCTTAGAGTTTGCCAAAAGAACTCTCAGACCATGAGAAACAAGATTCTCTGGTCTGATGAAACCAAGATTGAACTCTTCGGCCTTAATACCAAGCGTCATGTCTGGAAGAAACTAGGCACAGCTCATCACCTGGCCACAAGCATGGTAAAGCATGCTTGTGGCATGAGCATGCTGTGGGGATGTTTTTCAGCAGCAGAGACTGGGAGACTAGTCAGGATCGAGGGAAAGATGAACAGAGAAAAGTACAGGGAGATCCTTGATGAAAACCTGCTCCAGAGAACTCAGGACCTCAGACTGGGGGCGAAGGTTCACCTTCCAACAGGACAACAACTCTAAGCACACAGCCAAGACAACGCAGGAGTGGCTTTGGGACAAGTATCATAATGTACTTGAGTGGCTCAGCCAGAGCCCGGACTTAAACCCGATCGAACATCTCTGGAGAGACCTGAAAATAGCTGTGCAGCAACACTCCCCATCCAACCTGACAGAGCTTGAGAGGCTCTGCAGAGAAGAATGGGAGAAAATCCTACAAATACAGGTGTTCCAAGCTTGTAGTGTCCTACCCAAGAAGACTCGAGGCTGTAATTGATGCCAAAGGTGCTTCAACAAAGCATTGAGTAATGGGTCTGAATACTTATATAAATGTGATATTTCCATTTTTTTTTTTAAATACATTTGCAATCTTTTCTAAAAACCTGTTTTTGCTTAGTCATAATGGACTATTGTGTTTAGATTGATTTAATCAATTTTACAATAAGATTGTAACGTAACAAAATGGGGAAAAAGTCAAGGAGTCTGAATACTTTCACAATGCACTGTAAATAAATATATAACCTATATAATTAGTCACAAGTTCAGTAACCCCTAGGTATGTGGGGAATCCTGCAGGGAAGTCCCCCAATTAAGCTAGACTCACCGTTTTAATTCCAGCCAATTACACACACTCCTTTTGTGACTGAGGTTGGCTATTCTGTAAACTTGTTTATGTTTGAGTCTACAGACACGCACTAGTCCATTTATCTTTCATTTAACATGCTCCGTTTCTCTGAATAGCTACATTTCACCCAGCGAGGATGATATGACTCTACAACACTTTCTCTTTTGATTTGTGCTCGTCTGTGCACCAGAGTGCCCGCACACAGATGCAGTTAAGTACTTGGCACCCTGGCACAATTGACAATTTATATATATTTTTAAATTAAGAAAGAAAAAAGGTGAAAACATTGTGTTCACACGTGTATTTGTTTGATTTACAACTGCACAGGACCAAGAAGAAGAAAAAAAAACTAAACTGAAATTAAGATTTTTCACAAAAATGGACTAGACTACATTACTCACAATTCTAATTAATTTGGTTAGAGGCAAGTGATTCTCGTTAATGTGTAATTTATCTCACCTGTGGTAAATTGCAGGTGCCTACAGGGTTAAAAGTAACCATACAACCAGTTTAGAAAAAACAGAACATTCTGCTCCATTGACCTCCCTTGAAAAAGTGCATGGTTGCCAGTATTTGACTGGAACTGTATACTGTGTATAAATGCCTCAATATTTGTGACACTACTTACAAAGAGTTGAATACAAAATTAAGTAATATTTTCTATAACAAAAGCAGACACTGTAGAAGTAGGGGAAAAAACTGGGGGGGGGGGGGGGGATGATGTTACCTCTGACCTTTGCAGCTGGATTTTGCAATGGACTACAAAACTGGAATACAGCTTTCCTTCAACATTTGATACAAAGTAACTGATTATCAAGCTAAAGTCAATACCTCTTCAAGACACTGGCCAGATGTGTATATATGGACATATATTTACAAATTCAATAATGAGATCCACAATATTCATCTTAAAAAATAAAAAATAAAAATGTAATTGTGAAAAGATTGAAGGCCGTTGGGCTCTCTGCTAACTACAAAGCTGACTTGCTAGTTGTCTAGAACATTTCAAAGTAGTTCCACCCACAGATAAAAACTAACTATGCAAATAAACCCATTACACTGCAACTTGAGGTTAAACAGAGTACACTTCCTATACAGAATTGAGTCACTGTAAAATGTATAGAATGCCTATAGGCCTCAAGAATTAAAAGCAGATGTAGGCAGCATCTGTGATTTATCTCAACCACAACTTTTCCTATATAGTAGCCCAGTAGCCTACTGTGTAGTGATAAGATTCAATGGTGGCTATAAAGGAGAATTACATACTGTATATTTTATTAAATAATTCTACATTATTTTACAATTCTGACAGTACTTAACTATTTTAAATTAGTCCTTTGAACATACATTTCCAGTAACACCGCTTTAAATTCCATATTACCTTTCTGAAAACATAGGTCCCTATACAACAACAATGGCTTAAGCGACAATGTAAAAAAAAAACTGAAATGAATTGAACAAAGTATTAAACAGCAGAATTGAGAACTTAACAGTTGTGCTGAACGATAAAACAATGAAAAACACAATGACTTTGTCACAAGTAGTAAATCAGTAGCCAAATATACGTCTTAAAGGGACAAATGGCACACATGATAGGTGTATAATTAAAACATGACAAACCTGGACGATAGATGCTAATAACATTTAGTGCAATAAAATGTGGAAAGATTAACAAATCATGACAGCTTGGTCATATTTTAACATATTACATTTGTTTGGATGAAATGTCCTAACACCTCCCACTATCCCAGTTAAATAAGAAAGCAAATATCATAAAATAGTACAACAAGGTAGGACACATTCTTATTTGCAGAAAGGAAGCCGAAAACAAGACCTATACTTGCTCTCAGACAATACTATATATCTCTATTAAGCGTATTAAATACTTTTTATGAAACATTCTGAAAGAAATAAAACAAGTAAAATCAGAAAGGCCAGAACAATGCATGTTACTTCATCTGTCCAGCCAACGGCTATTCTACATGGAAGAATTTCCATACGTGAAGTCTAACAACAGGTCCCTATTTAATTTGAAGCAAAATAATAAAAAATAAAGCTCCCATTTGAAAATGTTTTCTGGCCCTAATAAATAAGGCATGACTTAAAGAACAACTTAAATTCATACACCAAGGAGGTGGTTGCATATTTAAGTAGTGATATTGCACAAAATACAAAAATAAGACATTAAATACTGCTTGCTATACCAGTAGTATATACAAAAAGATGCTTCTTTCCATGTCTCTCAGTGCCATCTTCACGTTGGACTACCTATTCCTGTGTCCGGTACAGCGCTGCTGTATTTCAAGTTCACCCAGTAAAGGCCATGTAATGAGAATTCACTTTTGTTTCTACATAGAAAACATTTGGCACCAATCCCAAATGGCCTGGGGAAAAGATGGGGTGTCTGGGTGTGGTGAGTGTTCTTGTTTGAGTTATACCTTTGTGGGCTAACCTACACATCACAATTATATGACTAGCTATGTCAGTGTGTTTCCCTACTGTTACGCTTCACACTCACACTCGGTAGCTACAGTATGAAGGCGGGAGGGACCACTAAGTGAAGATTCTGCACTCTGTTCTCTATGCAAACACAAAGCAGGAGTAGAAGTGGGTCTTCCTGGGTCTTGTGGCTGTGTTGGGGGCATCCTCAGCCTCACGCAGGTTGCTGGGGGTTGGCGTGTTGAGGATGCTGAGGATGACCCAATAGTCCAATTCTCTGTTTCTGCTTCCTTTGCTCTGTCATCTAGAGGACAACACACGGGACATGAGCTGGGTTATTTGCTCAACTCTAATTTTCTGTATCTGTACCTCCGCTGCTCTGTCACATCTACTGGTGGGTTAGAGGTTGTCGGTGTCTGACACTAACCTCCAAATAAGCTGATGCTAAGTTTCTTTTTCAGATAAAGTAAAAAACTGTCCGTGACTGCAAATGCTGCACAGCAATGAAGTGAAAGCTTTTGGGTTTAACGGGAGGGTTTCAGTGTTTCATCTGAAAAGTATCCTTCAACACTTTCAGAATGTCATCTTGTCTAACAACATGTAAACCACAGTAAGCAAACAACCAGCAGTGAAACCCCAGTAAAATACATTTTTACTTTCAAGTCAGGCTCATGACTAATAATGAAAGATGTTGGCTTTCATGGCACTAGGGACAACATCAGTTTTAAATAAACTGAAGTATTAAAACAAACAAAACAAGTTTCCTAAAAAAGATTTCGCAATCTTAATATTGCAAACATACAATGGCAAAGGCAATACAAATATCCTCACAAACGCTGTTGGTCATGAGATGAGCGTTATAAAAGGAATTATTTATTAGATGTTGGGAAGTGCTAGAAAGAGCAGCATTAAAGTTTGTGAGAGAGCTGTGGGGGTGGCCACTGGCTAAACTCAGTTACAGTAGAATGTGACTCTTTATTTGTGCCACAGCAAACTAATTAAATCCATTTTCGTTGGAATTATGTAACAGATGGAGCTCTTGTCTGGGCCAGTTGTTTTTGAAACCATTTTCTTGTTTGTGCCACTTTTGAGTGCCATGGAGCATGCTTAAGACTCTTATAGGCAAGGGAGGGGAGAGGAGGCACTGAAGGCAACTTCTGGGAAAATAAGACTGAAACAGTCCAATGTAAAAAGCACAGTTTAGTCTGAATTTGTCTGTCAACTAAACTCCAAAAGTTCATTTTCATATTTTGGTCTATGTTTGTGTATGTATGAAAGAACGTGCAAAACCAAAGTAGACATCAACCAATTCAGATCCGAACATGTATTTATGGAGATATTTAGTAATGAATAATCAAGAGAAAAGGGTTTTTGTGCCCTCATCCAAACCTTTTAGCCACACAACAACCATTTCCTTATGTCTGGGTCAGTGTCTAGATAACACCCACTTCCTCATAGACACTTCTAATTTTATTGATAGACCAAAATACTACTTTGTTTACAAGAAACAGTATGCTGAGTTTGATGACATTATGTATGACCAGTAACATTTTCTTGAACCGAACACAACTAATAAAGGTTGTATAATTAAATGATAGTCATTGTCATTATAATAATATGTTTGATATGTTAATAGGAAATAAAAGGTGTTAAGATCATCATTATCATCTTGACAATTTACTGTAATCTGACCATGGGCATATAAAGTCTACCAGATTAATGTACATAAATATAATTACTGCATTTAAAGAAGCTCTAGCTCTAACTAGGATGCCCACAATACAGTATGAGCTAAGTCATTGTGGAACTAATCCTTGCTTAATGACGTAAATCAGATCAGGTTGAAGGCCACATGAGCTGCAGCATTGTGAACTATGAGTCATTGCCTTCTGATTTTAGTAAGCTCTACACCTACGAGGCAAAGAGTTGCTATCAAACAGATCAAAAGATACACAAATTATATGGAAAAATATCGAAATAATGTCATATTTTCATAGCAATATCTATACAGACCATCATCTAGTCACAGGGAAAAGGGTCGACTCACCTGCTCCTTGAGCTCAGTCAGTTGTCCAGAGAGGTTGGAGACTAGCTTCATAGTAGACTCCAGTTTCTCCTGTAGGCTCCTGATTTCATTTTGCTCCCCGTCCGCATCGCTACAGACCAGAGACATGGCCCGCATCCGTGGAAACCAGTCAAGGTTGTGCTCCTGGTGACCAGAGGGAGAAGAGATGTTATTTAAGCATGACTAGAACATTTGTTGAAGCACAATACATTTAAATTCTGGTCTCTAATCATGATTATAAAAGAATGTATAGAAAATATTTGGTAACACTTTACTGGGTCCATACACTTTGAAAAAGTTAATATTGTAAAGTGTTAGCATATATTTCATGTACTGTCCAGAATTGATCAAATAACCTATAATTTAAACATCAATCAAATATCTTTACAATTTGTTTGCTCAGGGAAAAAAGGTATATTTTCATCACATTTTGTCATTAATTTAATGTATACCGAACAAAAATATAAAACACAACAATTTCAAAGATTTTACTGAGTTACAGTTCATATGAGGAAATCAGTCAATTGAAATAACTGCATTAGACACTAGTCTATGGATTTCACATAACTGGGAATACAGATGTGCATCTGTTGTTCACATATACCTTTAAAAAAAAATTGGCCTCACAATAGGCCTCAGGATATTGTCACGGTATTTCTGTGCACTCAAATACCCATCGATAAAATGCAATTGTGTCCGTTGTCTGTAGCTTCTGCCTGCCCATACCGTAACCCCACCGCCACCATAGGGCACTCTGTTCACAAAGTTGACTCAGCAAACCGCTCGCCCACACGACGCCATATGTGTGGTCTGTGTTTGTGAGGCCGGTTGGACGTACTGCCAAATGATCTAAAATGACATTGGAGGCAGCTTATGGTAGAGAAATTAACATTAAATTCTCTGGCAACAGCTCTGGTGGACATTCCTGCAGTCAGCATGCCAATTGCACGCTCCCTCAAATCTGTGGCATTGTGTTGGACATTTTAGAGTGGCCTTTTATTGTCCCCAGCACAAGGGGCACCTGTGTAATGATAATGCTGTTGAAACAGCTTGTTGATATGCCACACCTGTCAGGTGGATGGATTATGTTTGCAAATGAGAACTGCTCACTAACAGGTATGTAACCAAATTTGTAAAAACAATTGACGAGAAATAAGCTTTTTGTGCGTATGGAAAATTTGTGGGATCATTTCAGCTCATGAAAACATGGGACCAACACTTTGCATTTTGCATTCATTTTTTTGTTCAGTGTAATTACATTTCTGGTGAACACTTATTTCATCAAATTTCACAATAACATGCAAACACCCTTTGATTTTCTTTGACAAAGCCTTACACATTAGGGTAAGTCAGAATGACATCAAATATATTAGCTAGCTAAGGCTCCACTTGGCAAACAGATGCCTCTTTGACTTGTGTTTCTCTCAATCCCTCTTTGTCTGTCTATCTGTCTTTGTGCACTTATCAAGCCTATAATAAAATGTAATAGAATTAATGTTGGGGACTTTCCATACCAGGGAGTTCAGACTTACCGAGACAACTTCCTTTAAAGAAAATGATGGTCTAATTATATAATAACACAGTCAGGTTGGATGTGTGAGGGCCGAATAGAGGAACATTTACTCAGACTTAACTAGCAATATAGGGCTGAGTTCCCCATTTCATTAATGTGGTATATTGTTGCATGCAAACTTCCTCTTCGGTGGCAATGGGGAGTTTAACACAACACACCCCTAAAGTGACAAAATGATAATTGCTTGAATTTTCCAAATGCCACCACTGATTAGTTTCACATCTAAATAGTTGAAGTAAGAAAACATCTCAAGTCATCCACAGTGATTTATAACGACTCTTTGCCTCTTTTCTCATTTGTAAAAAGTTTCCACGCTCCTCCTTGGTGTGTAGCCTACAGTACACATCAAAACACCACAGCTATCAATCAGTCAATACCTCTCAATTAATTTCTTATGCTCATCTGCTCTACCTGAGTGGAATCACATGACTAAACTGATGGCTTCTAAAAATAGAAAAGGGAAAACCTACTGTACAAGGCATGCCCAGTGCAACTAGTGCACAAACGTTTACGCGTGGAGAATACAGTAAGTGTGACGGCCAGTCACTTCAGAGCCTTGAGCCAGTGAAAGGGTCGCTGCGTTCATCCAGGCGAGCAGCAAAGGGCCACTCTGAGCACATTCTGTCACCCCTCCATCTCCTCCAGCACTGGGCCACTACATACCAATGTTATTGTGCACTGTCTGAACCTGCCCTCAAACAAACGGAGGCTGTGTGAACAGGTCTGTCTGGAGTTCCCTTCAACAAAAACACACGTTGGTAGATGCACACCATTAAAAAACAGTCACTCCTTTAGCTACATGTACATGCATGTGCACTCCCAGACCCTACAAAATAGCATTACAGTTAGCTTAACTACAGACCGAACAGTAGATTGTGTGCTTGAATAGGAGCGTGCTGGGTAGCACCTGCACTGTCGCCTGTTGTGAGCACAGCTGCATGGCTGGAAAAGTCCCTGGGTTTCAGTGGTGTAGTCTGAGATGCGGGGGCGAGAGTGGCGGCTGCATGGGCCACAGGCTAGTCCTTGGTCAGACAAACAGCAGGACAGGGGAATCACACAGAGACTCATTCTGAGATGAGGAAAGAAGAGCTGTGTGCATGCTCAACCCCCCACCCCCCTCACAGCACAATGCTGCTTTCCCACATGTGATCATGTACATGCGTACTCTGTATTGGACATCTACCTACTATAATAGACTAGAAATGCACCGACACAGTATACTAGATTGCTCTGGTGGTGTACTGCTGAATGTAGAAACAGACCCTTCAAGAACAAGACTGTATAGCTCAGACATAATGACATAAAATCGTAAAATCGTGTCAACATTATTTGTCTGAAATCAATTTGTAATGAAAGTGCAAGGCTTATCTTGGATGAGAGAGGGGCAGAGGCGAGAAGTACAGCAAGATTGATCATCCTGCCCTTTGCTGTCTGTGTCAAGAGTCAGTTTGACAGCCCAGCCCCCCAAAACCTCTTTCTCAGTGTTTACAAGTGAAAACACTTCCAGTAAGTCTCAGACCACTGTCACCGCTGACATTAAATTAATCTTCACAGTAGCTCAATGGAAATGACAGAAATTCATTTTCCATTATTAAATCCACAAGGGCCATGACAGAGAAACAGGATGCTGTGTGGTTTTGACAGCAACGTCACAGGCAAGCCACAGGCCACCTGACATACTGACAACCCACCACATCTACTACTCTTCCACGCAAATTAAAGAAACAGATCACATTTCAAAATAGACCTAACAAACAAATAGAAACAATGTGCAAAACACAATGGGAAAACTCCTTCTCACTCCCCTTCTTCTGAAATGCCTCTAAAGCATTCGCTTATCAATGCGATTCAAAGTTCAAATCACGATGTGGATGCATCTCGGAGCAGCGAGCATGGGCCGCAATAATAATGAGGGCAACAGATTCTGGCGTACCCAAGTCAAGCAATATAAATGTAAGCCTTCAACCCGACACTTCAGCCAAGGCTTTCTGCAATTGACGTCAGTCCCAGTCATTGTCAGACTTGTCTGACTTCTATCTACACCCCCTGATCTCTTAAATCCCCTCTGTGCATATGAGGTGTCTTCACTACTTCAGACAGCATCATCATGAGACACTGTCATGCTTGTTAGGGTAACCAGGGGAGAAAGAAGGGGAAATGTATCAATAGAATTATTATACAGTATTAAGCCTATTACACCAACATAGGGAGCCTTTTCCCCTACCATGTCAAATGAACAAGAAAGATATCCTGTGTTGAGTTGTGACATCATAGGAGGATAACTAATGTGACCGATTGCTCCACTTCTCAGATTCTAAAAGCTCCCCCAAAAAATGTATTTTATTAACCCATCCCCCTCTTCGGAGGTCAAAAATAACTTTCCTTTTTTACAGCTTTCTTGCGAACATATAAACACATTTTGCATATACATTTTACATGCAATGCATTCAGAAAGTTTTCAGACCCCTTGACTTTTTCCATATTTTGTTACGTTACAGCCTTATTCTAAAATGTATTAAATTGTTTGTTTTGTCTCATCAATCTACATACAATACCGAATAATGAGAAAGCAAAAACAGGTTTTCGATTTTTTTGCTAATTAATGTAAAATAAAAAACGAAAATATCACATTTACATAGCATTCAGACCCTTTGCAATGAGACTCGAAATTGAGCTCAGGTGCATCCTGTTTCCATTGATCATTCTTGAGATGTTTCTACAACTTGATTGGAGTCCACCTGTGGTAAAATCAACTGATTCGATATGATTTGTAAAAGGCACACACCTGTCTATATAAGGTCCCACAGTTGACAGTTCATGTCAGAACATAAACCAAGCCATGAGGTGGAAGGAATTGTGCATAGAGCTCCAAGGCAGGATTGTGTCGAGGCACAGATCTGAGGAAGGGTACCAAACAATTTCTGCAGCACTGAAGGTCCCCAAGAACACAGTGACCTCCATCATTCTTAAAATGGAAGAAGTTTGGAATCAACAAGACTCTTTCTAAACCTGGTCGCCCGGCCAAACTGAGCAATTGGGGAAGAAGGGCCTTGGTCTGGGAGGTGAACCCGATGGTCACTCTGACAGAACTCCAGAGTTCCTCTGTGGAGATTCGAGAACCTTCCAGAAGGACAACCATCTCTGCAGCACTCCATCAATCCGGCCAGTTTCCAGACAGAAGCCACATCTCAGCTAAAAGACACATGACAGCTCGCTTGGAATTTGCCAAAAGTCACCTAAAGGACTCTCAGACCATGAGAAACAAGATTCTCTGGTCTGATGAAACCAAGATTGAACTCTTTGGCCTGAATGCCAAGCGTCATGTCTGGAGGAAACCTGGCATGGTGGTGGCAGCAGCAGCATACGGTGGTGATGTTTTTCAGTGGCAGGGACTGGGAGGCTAGTCAGGATCAAGGGAAAGATGAAAAGAGCAAAGTACAAAGAGATTGATGAAAACCTGCTTGAGAGCGCTCAGGACCTCAGACTGGGGCGAAGGTTCACCTTCCAACAGGACTAAGCACACAGCACACAGCCAAGGCAACGCAGGAGTGGCTTCGGGACAAGTCTCTGAATGTCCTTGAGTGGCTCAGCAGGAGCCCAGACTTGAACCCGATCGAACATATCTGGAGAGACCTGAAAATAGCTGTGCAGCGATGCTCCCCATCCAATCAGACAGAGCTTGAGAGGATCTGCAGAGGAGAATGGGAGAAACTCCCCAAATACAGTTGTGCCAAGCTTGTAGTGTCATACCCAAGAAGACTCAAAGCTGTAATCACTGTCTCTGAGCTCTACGGACAATTCCTTAGACCTGATGGCTGGGTTTCTGCTCTGACATGCACTGTCAACTGTGGGACCTTATATAGACAGGTGTATGCCTTTCCAAATCATGTCCAATCAATTGAATTACCACAGCTGGACTCCAATTAAGTTGTAGAAACATCTCAAGGATGATAAATGGAAACAGGATGCACCTGAGCTCAATTTCGAGTCTCATAGCAAAGGGTCTGAATACTTATGTAAAAAAAGCATTTTTTAAAATGTATTTTTATAAATGTGCAAAAACTTCTAAAAACCTGTTTTCGCTTCGTCATTGTGAGGTATTGTTGAAGATTGATGAGGAACACTTTTTATTTAATCAATTTTAGAATAAGGCTGTAACAGACACCTCACAAGTCCTAAACTGGCAGCTTCATTAAATAGTACCCCCAAAACACCAGCCTAGAAGGCCAGCATCCCGGAGTCTCCTCTTCACTGTTGACGTTGAGACTGGTGTTTTGCGGGTACTATTTAATGAAGCTGTCAGTTGAGGAATTGTGAGGCATTTGTTTCTCAAACTAGACACTCTAATGTACTTGTCCTCTTGCTTAGTTGTGCACCGGGGCCTCCCACCCCTCTTTCTATTCTGGTTAGAGACAGTTTGCGCTGTTCTGTCAAGGGAGCAGTACACAGCGTTGTACGAGATCTTCAGTTTCTTGGCAATTTCTCGCATGGAATAGCCTTCATTTCTCAGAACAAGAATAGGCTGACGAGTTTCAGAAAAAAAGGTATTTGTTTCTGGCCATTTTCAGCCTGTAATCGAACCCAAAAATGCTGATGCTCCAGATACTCAACTAGTCTAAAGAAGGCCAGTTGTATTGCTTCTTTAATCCAGACAACAGTTTTCAGCTGTGCTAATATAATTGCAAAAGGGTTTTCTAATGATCAATTAGCCTTTTAAAATTATAAACTTGGATTAGCAAACACAACGTGCCATTGGAACACAGATGGTTGCGGATAATGGGCCTCTGTACACCTATGTAGATATTCCATTAAAAATCAGCCGTTTCCAGCTACAATAGTCATTTACATCATTAACAATGTCTACACTGTATTTCTGATCAATTTGATGTTATTTTAAATGGACAAAAATAATTTGCTTTCTGTCAGCATATATACACATACACACACATACATACAGTTGAAGTCGGAAGTTTACATACACTTAGGTCGGAGTCATTAAAACTCGTTTTTCAACCACTGCACAAATGTCTTGTTAACAAACTATAGCTTTGGCAAGTCGGTTAGGACATCTACTTTGTGCATAACACAAGTAATTTTTCCAACAATTGTTTACAGACAGATTATTTCACTTATTATTCACTGTATCACAATTCCAGTGGGTCAGAAGTTTACATACACTAAGTTGACTGTGCCTTTAAACAGCTTGGAAAATTCCAGAAAATTATGACATGGCTTTAGAAGCTTCTGATTGGCTAATTGACATAATTTGAGTCAATTGGAGGTGTAACTGTGGATATATTTCAAGGCCTACCTTCAAACTCAGTGTCTCTTTGCTTGACGACATGGGAAAATCAAAAGAAATCAGCCAAGACCTCAGAAAAAAAATTGTAGACCTCCACTGGTTCATTCTTGGGAGCAATTTCCAAACACCTGAAGGTACCACGTTCATCTGTACAAACAATAGTACGCAAGTATAAACACCATGGGACGACGCAGCCGTCATACCGCTCAGGAAGGAGACGCGTTCTGTCTCCTAGAGATGAACGTACTTTGGTGTGAAAAGTGCAAATCAATTCCAGAACAACAGCAAAGGACCTTGTGAAGTTGCTGGAGGAAACAGGTACAAAAGTATCTATATCCACAGTAAAACAAGTCCTATATCTACATAACCTGAAAGGCCGCTCAGCAAGGAAGAAGCCACAGCTCCAAAACCGCCATTAAAAAGCCAGACTACGGTTTGCAACTGCACATGTGGACAAAGATCGTACCTTTTGGAGAAATGTCCTCTGGTTTGATGAAACAAAAATAGAACTGTTTGGCCATAATGGCCATCGTTATGTTTGGAGGAAAAGGGGGGAGGCTTGCAAGCCGAAGAACACCATCCCTAACCGTGAAGCGCGGGGGTGGCAGCATCATGTTGTGGGGGTGCTTTAATGCAGGAGGGACTGGTGCACTTCACAAAATAGATGGATTCATGAGGACAGAAAATTACGTGGATATATTGAAGCAACATCTCAAGACATCAGTCAGGAAGTTAAAGCTTGGTCACAAATGGGTCTTCCAAATGGACAATGACCCCAAGCATACTTCCAAAGTTGCGGGAAAATCGCTTAAGGACAACAAAGTCAAGGTATTGGAGTGGCCATCACAAAGCCCTGACCTCAATCCTATAGAACATTTGTGGGCAGAACTGAAAAAGCGTGTGCGAGCAAGGAGGCCTACAAACCTGACTCAGTTACACCAGCTCTGTCAGGAGGAATGGGCCAAAATTCACCCAACTTATTGTGGGAAGCTTGTGGAAGGCTATCCCGAAATGTTTGACCCAAGTTAAACAATTTAAAGGCAATGCTACCAAATACTAATTGAGTGTATGTAATCTTCTGACCCACTGGGAATGTGAAGAAATAAAAGCTGAAAAAAATAATTCTCCCTACTATTATTCTGACATTATTCTTAAAATAAAGTGGTGATCCTAACTGACCTAAGACAGCGAATTTATACTAAGATTAAATGTCAGGAATTGTGAAAAACTGAGTTTAAATGTATTTGGCTCAGGTGTATGTAAACTTCCGACTTCAACTGTATATCCACACATATACACACATACAAGCTATTAACTTAGTTCTTGGTAAAAGTGTTGATCCATTGATAGCCCAGAGCCTGCATGCAGACATGCATGAACCTCCTGATGCTGGAGAGCTAACATCTAAGCTGTGAATTCTCTAAACTCAGCTTCTTGCACTAAATTACCATGTCTGAGCTCTGCAGAGAGCCGTGCTGCAGACACCTAATTTAGCTCCCAATCCAGAGCAGGAGGCCCCACATGATCAAACATGTTGCATGAATCCAGTTGTGGTTGACTGTTCGAGTTGACGGGTCAGTGGATTCTAACACACCATGTGCCCTCTCTCAAGCAGAGGTCACTTTAAATCCTCCTTTGGGCCACAATGTGTCCCCGACAAGCTCTGTTTGGCTCAGTAGGGTCCAAGGCTAATAGGGGGTTAGTTAATCCCAAATCAGATGACTCCTCATAAGACCTCGCAGCACACCTCAAACCGAGAGACAGAACTGGGCCAAATAGTGCCTGTTCAGAAAACTGTGTCAGAAGCCAACACCAGCACAACTGCATCAGGAAAGTAACCACTGTTGAAGAAGGGGCTTTCCTTTGACAGTTACAATTCTCCAATAAATCACTAAAAAGCAATGGATAGCCTACTGACATTTAAGAACAAAATTTGAACAAAACTCAGAGCAACAACATCTTTTTAACAATTCTAAAGACACCAAGGAATTAACTACTTCCCATGGAGTTCTTCAGTCTAAATGTCAATGTTTGTGTTCGAGATGCCTCCATGCCATTGGACGAGTAGGTAATTAGGTCCTCAGGCCTGGTTGGCATAGGAGACACAGCAGACATTGTGGGAGGGAGGGGTTTCCCACACTGTTCAGCAGCTATCATGAGGCTACCTCCTGGCAGTAACCAGACAGGAGCGATATCGATGAACCAGGGTGTAACACGGTAAAACAGGGTGGAGGATGACTTTTAAAAAGTCTACATTGTATTGGTGCTTGTGGTTTTCTATTTCTGAAGATGTTTTTAGATCTATTCTCACCATGGGACAGAGATATTTTACTGCATGCCAAAATGTCTTTCTTTATCTAGTATAGGAGCTGACCTGCATTCTCAGGAGACACATTTCATCAAAGCTCAGATATGTGAGCCTCTCTGATGAAGTCATGCAGAACTGCAAACTCCCTGTTCCGAGATATATTTATGACCACATCCCTGCCTATCTTGATGTGTATAATCAAGAATGTCCTTCGTAATAAGCTGGCTGGTACTATGCGTAGTAGTCTAGTCGTACCCTGATCATCTCAGCGACGTAGCTCTCTGGTCCTGTGTACTCTGTGGAGTCCTTCACCTTCACCAGCACTATGAAGAACAGGTAGTGCCACATGTTGTGCTCCACCTTGATGTGCTCTTCAAATGTCACCGTCTTGTTGTCAAATTTGTCCCTTTCCAGGCCTGCACACGAGGAGACATACAAAAAACGAATTGTCAAACGTGCAGACACAAATGCATGGCAGTTACTGCATTCTTCATCTGTAAACAAACAATGCATGTGTGGCAATAATGGGTCAATCATTATGAGTCTGGTGATTGTCAAGACCTTAGTTGGAATGACTGACTGCACAACAATAGCACGGGGAAGTTGCGTCATTGGAGAAAAGAACACAATGCATTTCAGAGGGAGAATAGAATAGGCCAAGGAGCTTAACGCTCAACAGGTTCTCAATGTCTCACATAAGCAATTTTTTTTTTACATTCCCCTTTGTCCTACAGGGCCACCTATACATACAATGTTTGCACACATGACTGTAGGTCGCTTTCTGCATAAAAGCGTCTGCTAAATGGCATATACAGTAGGGTGATTCAAAATATCTTTGGTATCTCAGATTGTTCTGGCAATTTTCACATAGGATCTTCATCTGGAGGAAGGATGTTTGAAAAGCTTTTTACATTTGCATCACAAACCATTTTGGAGAAAATCATTATGAAAGTGTACATTTTAGGCCCTTTTTAGACCTATACATGGCTCCTGTAAGACCCTATGATCTGTAAAACACACATGATACAGACAAAATCGTAGTGTCAATATACTCATCATAGTGTGCCCTAAAATATGCATTATGTATCGATTCTGATTTTTCTTTCACATTAATTTAATAAACATTAAAACATATACAGTGGGGCAAAAAAGTATTTAGTCAGCCACCAATTGTGCAAGTTCTCCCACTTAAAAAGATGAGAGAGGCCTGTAATTTTCATCATAGGTACACTTCAACTATGACAGACAAAATGAGAAAAAAAATCCAGAAAATCACATTGTAGGATTTTTAATGAATTTATTTGCAAATTATGGTGGAAAATTTGAAAAGAACGTTCTGCTGCCTGCAACATCCTCCAGCATGACCGGTTTGGCGGTGGGTCAGTCATGGTGTGGGGTGGCATTTCTTTGTGGGGCCGCACAGCCCTCCATGTGCTCGCCAGAGGTAGCCTGACTGCCATTAGGTAGCGAGATGAGATCCTCAGACCCCTTGTGAGACCATATGCTGACACATGCACATTTGTGGCCTGCTGGAGGTCATTTTGCAGGGCTCTGGCAATGCTCCTCCTTGCACAAAGGCGGAGGTAGCGGTCCTGCTGCTGGGTTGTTGCCCTCCTACGGCCTCCTCCACGTCTCCTGATGTACTGGCCTGTCTCCTGGTAGCGCCTCCATGCTCTGGACACTACGCTGATAGACACAGCAAACCTTCTTGCCACAGCTCGCATTGATGTGCCATCCTGGATGAGCTGCACTACCTGAGCCACTTGTGTGGGTTGTAGACTCCGTCTCATGCTACCACTAGAGTGAAAGCCCGCCAGCATTCAAAAGTGACCAAAACATCAGCCAGGAAGCATAGGAACTGAGAAGTGGTCTGTGGTCACCACCTGCAGAACCACTCTTTTATTGGGGGTGTCTTGCTAATTGCCTATAATTTCCACCTTTTGTCTATTCCATTTGCACAACAGCATGTGAAATTTATTGTCAATCAGTGTTGCTTCCTAAGTGGACAGTTTGATTTCACAGAAGTGTGATTGACTTGGAGTTACATTGTGTTGCTTAAGTGTTCCCTTTATTTTTTTGAGCAGTTTATTTTTTGGACACTTTCTGTTTTTGATATTGCTACTATGCAAATACACTACCGGTCAAAAGTTTTAGAACACCTACTAATTTAAGGGTTTTTCTTTACTTGTACTATTTTCTACATTGTAGAATAATAGTGAAGACATCAAAACTATGAAATAACACATATGGAATCATGTAGTAACCAAAAAAGTCTTAACAAAGATTCTTCAAATAGCCACACTTTGCCTTGATGACAGTTTGTACAATCTTGGCATTCTATCAGCTAGCTTTGCCTGGAATGCTTTTCCAACAGTCTTGAAGGAGTGCCCACATATGCTGAGCACTTGTTGGCTGCTTTTCCTTCACTCTGCGGTCCAAATCATCCCAAACATCTCAATTTGGTTGAGGTCGGGGGATTGTGGAGGCCAGGTCATCTGATGCAGCACTCCATCACTCTCCTTCTTGGTAAAATAGCGTTTACACAGCCTGGAGGTGTGTGGGGTCATTGTCCTGTTGAAAAACAAATGATAGTCCCACTAAGCCCAAACCAGATGGGATGGCGTATCGCTGCAGAATGCTGTGATAGCCATGCTGGTTAAGTATGCTTTGAATTCTAAATAAATCACAGACAGTGTCACCATTAAAGCACCCCCACACCATAACACCTCCTACTCCATGCTTTACGGTGGGAAATACACATCCGGAGATCATCTGTTCACCCACACTGGTTGGAACAAAAAATCCCACATTTGGACTCCAGACCAAAGGACACATTTTCACAGGTCTAATGTCCATTACTCGTGTTTCTTGGCCCAAGCAAGTCTCTTCTTATTATTGGTGTCCTTTAGTAGTGGTTTCTTTGCAGAAATTCGACCACGAAGGACTGATTCACACAGTCTCGTCTGAATAGTTGATGTTGAGATGTGTCTGTTACTTGAACTTTATGAAGCATTTATTTGGGCTGCATATTATGAGGCTGCTAACTCTAATGAATTTATCCTCTGCAGCAGAGGTAACTCTGGGTCTTCCATTCCTGTGACAGCCCTTATGAGAGCCAGTTTCATCATAGCGCTTGATGGTTTTTGCGACTGCACTTGAAGAAACTTTAAAAGTTCTTGAAATTTTCCGTATTGACTGACCTTCATCTCTTAAAAGTAATGATGGACTGTTGTTTCTCTTTGCTTATTTGAGCTGTTCTTGCCATAATATGGACTTGGTCTTTTACCAAATAGGGCTATCTTCTGTATACCCACCCTACCTTGTCACAACACAACTGATTGGCTCAAATTATTGGCATTAAGGTAATAAATTCCACAAATTAACAAGGCACACCTGTTAATTGAAATGCATTCCAGGTGACTACCTCATGAAGCTAGTTGAGAGAATGCCTTAAGTGTGCAAAGCTGTCATCAAGGCAAAGGGTGGCTACTTTGAAGAATCTAAAATATATATTGATTTGTTTAACACTTTTTTGGTTACTACATGATTCCATGTGTGTTATTTCATAGTTTTGATGTCTACAATGTAGAAAGTGGTAAAAATAAAGAAAAACCTTTGAATGAGTAGGTGTTCTAAAACTTTTGACCGGTAGTGTATATAAGTTACCACTTCACTGTACCGTTTATACCTTCTGTATCCTGTGCATGTGACAAATAAACTATATAGTGTGTGTTCACCAGAGATAGTAAAGTGAAGAACAACATGACCTGCACCAAAGTCAGATTAGGATATCGGCCAAGTACTAGATAGTGTATTTTTACCTTGAGTTTCCTTATTGTATGCTACTGCTTTTACCACTTTTAGTCTTAATCTTTGGTTGTTTACTACAATACTCACTCTGTTTAGCACATGGCCTCACATGTGAATCCTTAAAGAGATGGGTGGGGCTAAAGCTTAAGTGGGTGTGAAAGATGCTGAATGGGTGTAGACAAAGAAGAGCTCTCCAGTGGGCATACCAAAACATTCAAGGGACATTTTCTCAAAAGTGGGGTTACAAGTTTATCAACTTTCGAAGCAGAATTACTTTTTCATTGTTCCTCAACTGCAGTGTATGATATACCATTTTCTAGCTCTGAGTCTCTACTTTTATCCAATGTAAAAAAAAAAAAAAAAACGATTTCAAATTTTGCTACATAGGACCGAATCCAGGTGGTGGGTCACATATGTTGATGTTGGGGTGGTGCTGGAGATGATGAATATAACGCAGATTTTTTTTAAATGCCCCTTTAATACCGTATGCTGTTGTCTCAAGTTATGTTGGTTGTTGACGATATTTGCATTGTCATCAACTCCAATTCGGCTTGGGGTACGGAATATTCTCTTCCTAGTCCCTTGTGGATTGATACGGTTTATTAAACAGCATAGGCTACAGTAACGAGTAACAGCAACAGTAAAACAAAATCATCCAGTGTTTGCTGAATGTCAAAAACTAAATGCCAATCCACCTAAATTTTTTATGTTGAATAATTGAATGTGAATATTTGTATTTCAGAATCTAGACATACTCCATATTTGATAGAACACTATGAGGAGTATAATGTACCAAGATGTTTTATGTCTGTATCATGTACAGTTCACAGATACAAGGGTCTTACAGGAGGCATGTACAGTGGGGCAAAAAAGTATTTAGTCAGCCACCAATTGTGCAAGTTCTCCCACTAAAAAGATGAGAGAGGCCTGTAATTTTCATCATAGGTACACTTCAACTATGACAGACAAAATGAGAAAAGAAAATCCAGAAAATCACATTGTAGGATTTTTAATGAATTTATTTGCAAATTATGGTGGAAAATTTGAAAAGAACGTTCTGCTGCCTGCAACATCCTCCAGCATGACCGGTTTGGCGGTGGGTCAGTCATGGTGTGGGGTGGCATTTCTTTGTGGGGCCGCACAGCCCTCCATGTGCTCGCCAGAGGTAGCCTGACTGCCATTAGGTAGCGAGATGAGATCCTCAGACCCCTTGTGAGACCATATGCTGACACATGCACATTTGTGGCCTGCTGGAGGTCATTTTGCAGGGCTCTGGCAATGCTCCTCCTTGCACAAAGGCGGAGGTAGCGGTCCTGCTGCTGGGTTGTTGCCCTCCTACGGCCTCCTCCACGTCTCCTGATGTACTGGCCTGTCTCCTGGTAGCGCCTCCATGCTCTGGACACTACGCTGATAGACACAGCAAACCTTCTTGCCACAGCTCGCATTGATGTGCCATCCTGGATGAGCTGCACTACCTGAGCCACTTGTGTGGGTTGTAGACTCCGTCTCATGCTACCACTAGAGTGAAAGCCCGCCAGCATTCAAAAGTGACCAAAACATCAGCCAGGAAGCATAGGAACTGAGAAGTGGTCTGTGGTCACCACCTGCAGAACCACTCTTTTATTGGGGGTGTCTTGCTAATTGCCTATAATTTCCACCTTTTGTCTATTCCATTTGCACAACAGCATGTGAAATTTATTGTCAATCAGTGTTGCTTCCTAAGTGGACAGTTTGATTTCACAGAAGTGTGATTGACTTGGAGTTACATTGTGTTGCTTAAGTGTTCCCTTTATTTTTTTGAGCAGTTTATTTTTTGGACACTTTCTGTTTTTGATATTGCTACTATGCAAATACACTACCGGTCAAAAGTTTTAGAACACCTACTAATTTAAGGGTTTTTCTTTACTTGTACTATTTTCTACATTGTAGAATAATAGTGAAGACATCAAAACTATGAAATAACACATATGGAATCATGTAGTAACCAAAAAAGTCTTAACAAAGATTCTTCAAATAGCCACACTTTGCCTTGATGACAGTTTGTACAATCTTGGCATTCTATCAGCTAGCTTTGCCTGGAATGCTTTTCCAACAGTCTTGAAGGAGTGCCCACATATGCTGAGCACTTGTTGGCTGCTTTTCCTTCACTCTGCGGTCCAAATCATCCCAAACATCTCAATTTGGTTGAGGTCGGGGGATTGTGGAGGCCAGGTCATCTGATGCAGCACTCCATCACTCTCCTTCTTGGTAAAATAGCGTTTACACAGCCTGGAGGTGTGTGGGGTCATTGTCCTGTTGAAAAACAAATGATAGTCCCACTAAGCCCAAACCAGATGGGATGGCGTATCGCTGCAGAATGCTGTGATAGCCATGCTGGTTAAGTATGCTTTGAATTCTAAATAAATCACAGACAGTGTCACCATTAAAGCACCCCCACACCATAACACCTCCTACTCCATGCTTTACGGTGGGAAATACACATCCGGAGATCATCTGTTCACCCACACTGGTTGGAACAAAAAATCCCACATTTGGACTCCAGACCAAAGGACACATTTTCACAGGTCTAATGTCCATTACTCGTGTTTCTTGGCCCAAGCAAGTCTCTTCTTATTATTGGTGTCCTTTAGTAGTGGTTTCTTTGCAGAAATTCGACCACGAAGGACTGATTCACACAGTCTCGTCTGAATAGTTGATGTTGAGATGTGTCTGTTGCAAATTATGGTGGAAAATAAGTATTTGGTCAATAACAAAAGTTTATCTCAATACTTTGTTATATACCCTTTGTTGGCAATGACAGAGGTCAAACATTTTCTGTAAGTCTTCACAAGGTTTTCACACACTGTTGCTGGTATTTTGGCCCATTCCTCCATGCAGATCTCCTCTAGAGCAGTGATGTTTTGGGGCTGTTGCTGGGCAACACGGACTTTCAACACCCTCCAAAGATTTTCTATGGGTTTGAGATCTGGAGACTGGCTAGGCCACTCCAGGACCTTGAAATGCTTCTTACGAAGCCACTCCTTCGTTGCCCGGGCGGTGTGTTTGGGATCATTGTCATGCTGAAAGACCCAGCCACGTTTCATCTTCAATGTCCTTGCTGATGGAAGGAGGTTTTCCCTCAAAATCTCACGATACATGGCCCCATTCATTCTGTCCTTTACACGGATCAGTCGTCCTGGTCCTTTTGCAGAAAAACAGCCCCAAAGCATGATGTTTCCACCCCCATGCTTCACAGTAGGTATGGTGTTCTTTGGATGCAACTCAGCATTCTTTGTCCTCCAAACACGACGAGTTGAGTTTTTACCAAAAAGTTATATTTTGGTTTCATCTGACCATATGACATTCTCCCAATCTTCTTCTGGATCATCCAAATGCTCTCTAGCAAACTTCAGACGGGCCTGGGCATGTACTGGCTTAAGCAGGGGGACACGTCTGGCACTGCAGGATTTGAGTCCCTGGCGGCGTAGTGTGTTACTGATGGTAGGCTTTGTTACTTTGGTCCCAGCTCTCTGCAGGTCATTCACTAGGTCCCCCCGTGTGGTTCTGGGATTTTTGCTCACCGTTCTTGTGATCATTTTGACCCCACGGGGTGAGATCTTGCGTGGAGCCCCAGATCGAGGGAGATTATCAGTGGTCTTGTATGTCTTCCATTTCCTAATAATTGCTCCCACAGTTGATTTCTTCAAACCAAGCTGCTTACCTATTGCAGATTCAGTCTTCCCAGCCTGGTGCAGGTCTACAATTTTGTTTCTGGTGTCCTTTGACAGCTCTTTGGTCTTGGCCATAGTGGAGTTTGGAGTGTGACTGTTTGAGGTTGTGGACAGGTGTCTTTTATACTGATAACAAGTTCAAACAGGTGCCATTAATACAGGTAACGAGTGGAGGACAGAGGAGCCTCTTAAAGAAGAAGTTACAGGTCTGTGAGAGCCAGAAATCTTGCTTGTTTGTAGGTGACCAAATACTTATTTTCCACCATAATTTGCAAATAAATTCATAAAAAATCCTACAATGTGATTTTCTGGATTTGTTTCCCTCATTTTGTCTGTCGTAGTTGAAGTGTACCTATGATGAAATGTACAGGCCTCTCTCATCTTTTTAAGTGGGAGAACTTGCACAATTGGTGGCTGACTAAATACTTTTTTGCCCCACTGTATGTATAGGTCTAAAAAGGGCCTAAGATGGCTAATTTCATAATGATTTCCCCCCCAAAATGGTTTGTGATACAAATGTAAAAAGCTTGTTAAGAGATATAAAAATATATGTTCTGCTCCCGCTGGCTTGGAATCAAACTATAGTAACACCAACCAGTTACAATCATGCTTGCAATATCTAACATGGAATGGAAAATGTTTTAAAATGGATAGGCTACAGTAACTAAGGCTACAGTAATAGCTTGTGTATGGTGATGTGATCCAGTACATTGCCATTGCATTGCACAGCACACCAACATGGTCAAGAATCTGCATTGGCAACAGGAGGAAGTTACTCCTACGCATCAGCCATGACTAACCATTCTGGTTCTGGGAAGAGAAGGCGTTCTGTTGTTTACACTGCTGAGCTGAGCAAAACAGCCCCCATTCTGCCACAGGCCAGCTGTGAGGCATGCAACATTAACAGCCTCAGACAGACTTAAAGTGCAGGTTGAGACCACTCATGTGCAATGTCTGTTCATCTTCCTCCAACGCTCGCTGCACTGCAAACCTTGTTCTGAAATAGCACTGCTTCCGACTCTTCAGACCACAACCACTAGTCATTCCAACCCAAGCTCAAAATGGTAACTACCACCATGATAGCTTAGCAGACAGTCTCAGGCCGAGCGTCAGCCCACTGATCACTAGCATTGGACACAGGCCAGAAGAGCCAAGCCAGGTCCAGGTAGGGCCACTCACCGCAGATAAAGCAGGTCGTCTTCAGGACTTCCTCTTTTTTTTGCTTTTCACTCCTGAGGTCGGCAAAGGTGTCGATGATGACTCCGAAGATGAGGTTGAGGACGATGATGATGACCAGGAAGAAGAAGAGCAGGTCGTAGATCACCCTGCCAGCAAACAGAGGCTCCTACCAAAGACACAGAAGACAGAAAAAAACGTTTGATAACACACATCTGAATATTACAAATAGTCAACTATCAAAGACGACTGCGGCTAAGAAACACGACTGCAGCAAAGTTGTCCCAATAATTGAGATTGTAGTGAAGCTAAAATGTATTTGTTTCTTCCCAAGTCTGGAACTGTGGGACATGTAAATGGTTTGGTGTTGTTAGGGCTGTGACAATTATGGAATTTTGGGTAACGATTACTTGTCATGCAAATGGTCACGGTTATTGTCATGTGTGTCATTTTTGTTGAAAAATGTTTTGAACTTGTAATGCATCTTTGAAAACAAGTTACGAATACAACGCAGCTTTGGTGACACCCCTGTCTCAAAAACGAATGTTTTTTACCGCTTGGAAGTTTTTGAAATTAAGCTTCTCCTCCCGACCGTGCCGTTCTGCTCGTAAAACAATTACCAACTTTACCCACTTCATGTAAAAATAAAAAACTACTACTGGGTAAACTGGTATATCCACTTCAATATAAAGTTGAATCCCCACTTCTCCTAAAATGAATGTAATAGGACAATTATTATTTTTAGTTCACGGTTATTGTCCATAATTGTCAGTAACACAATTATAAGATAATTGTACCAGCCTTAGGTGTTGTGTTCAACATGGGCATTTGCGTACCTCTTTGGATGGCTTCCGCAGGACGTCCCCCACACCACCTCCACTCCTCAGGCCGTGACTCAAGACAGTGACAATACACATGAGCAGAGAGTCACATGACCGCTCCTTGTCCTCGATCACTACCGCCGACGGCTGGGTGGCTATGGCAGCTACAGAGGGACATCAGGGACATGTATTGCACATAGTATATCCACAACAAATCCACAAACCCTTTTAATCCACATCCTCTAACTCAAATCCACATTTCTCATATACAAGACCTCATAGCAAATTCTGCCTTGAGGAAAAAACAATAACTAGTCAATTTGGAAAATGTTGTGCAAACAAAACATCTCACTCAAAAGAAACTTCCACTGCCTGTCTCATCCCAGCACAGGAACCACAGACAATACCGATCTGACCCTTCCAAACTGTTCTCACAAAACAACAAGTCACCAGACAAGCATCATTAATTTGGATGGTGGTGATGGTGGCAGTGGCCTCCATGAGGTTTGAACCCAGACTCTCCAGAGCCTGACAAGGTTCATACAAGGTTGTCTGAGCACATTAAGGCAGCATGTAGGTCGTCTTTGATTTGGGAGATTCTTCTAAAGAAGTCTTACAGGGTCCGTTAGAATGCCTGGATCCCAACAAGCTGCCCCCTGCGCCCTCTCAGAGCGAACCCGTCAACCTGCCCTGTGCCTGATGGCAATTAACCCCTGACCTCTTCTCCCCTTCCTCTGGATCCTGGTCCTCCAGCAGCAGACACACACGGCATGGCCTAAGTCCCTGTGTGCTTCCCCTAGCCCAGGGTTAGGTGTCTTGCTCAAGGGCACAGACAGATGTTTCACCTAGTAGGCTCAGGGATTCGAAACAGAAACCTTTTGGATACTGGCCCAGCACTCCTAACCGCTAGGCTACCTGCCATTTATCTATATGCCAACTGTGCACAACAATGCCTAATTTATCATAACCATTACAGATAACAAATCCTAATTGCAAAATGTCCTCACATATATTGACAAAAAAAAGGGTGCAATTTAAGATACATTTATTGAAAACGTAATATCAACTGTTTATATTACACCGTGGAACACAATCTTCAAAAAGGCAGTAACCTCAGCCGTGCCGCTAGCTTGAATCAAAAGGACTACATAAAAGGTAGTTTAAGTAAGGGATCACAGTGGCGCTTTGCAGTGGCAAAAGAAGTGATGCAAGATTTCTGCTGCTTGGCCCCCTTCTTTCAACGTTTCTTTGTGTATATGATATCTCATGGAGCTAGTTGTGCTGTGATAGGAGAGCTTGATATTGCATAGTTTGCATTGCACATGGGTCAAATTTCATCAGTTTGATCAAAATACTTCGAAACCTCACACCATTTGGCGGCCATGCTGATAGTGCCCACTTCTCGCTATGAGCTTGAAACAGCCCCCCCACAGCCAATCAGAAGCATTTGCCATTTATATTTTTCAATTTTAAATAAAGAAGTTATAATGTGATAGTTAACCCCGCTCTATCTCAATGTAACACATTTAACTTTGACAAGAGTTATGAAATACATTTGACAAATAGTTCTACAG
Organism: Salvelinus namaycush; assembly: GCF_016432855.1. NCBI lineage: Eukaryota > Metazoa > Chordata > Actinopteri > Salmoniformes > Salmonidae > Salvelinus > Salvelinus namaycush. The sequence goes on along the minus strand of NC_052326.1, from coordinate 14,186,604 downwards.
TATTTGAAAAGAAAAAAGATTTCTGGTTAAAGATGGAGTTTTGATGTCATTCGAGTACTCAAGTACTCATGCCCCTCCCTAAACCAGGCCTAATCTCATGACTGCCCGGCCGCACACATTTACGGCTCAGTGGAACTATGGGAAGCTTCTCCTCTGGAGGAGGGTAGACTTAGGGGTCTGTGAGGATGCAGAAGCCCGCGCACACACATTTCCCTTTCTCTTGAGCACATACCATCCACAACAGCTTCCGTGGAGCAGTTCTCCCCACTGTCCTTCCGACACACTTCTGCTGATAGGAACTCTCCCACCATACTGGCTCCACTCTCTGCCAAACAGGAAAACATAGGGTCAGGAGAAACTGTTGTGCCTTTTTTGGCTCAGTATTGTCTATTGCAAACGAGGGACCATATTAGGCCTTACAGACTTAATTTATAGCAGGAAACCTGGTGCAAGTTTTAAATGTGACAATCAGGGTGGGGAGGATAGACTGAGGAAGCCATTCTGTTTGGGAACTTTAAGTGACATAGGGAGCGCCTGCTCTTTGACCTTACCAAGTGTTTTATTAGGTATCCTGTCAATGTTAAGGAGAAAGTCATCCTGGAAGAAGATGTAGCCCACGATAGAGAAGAGGTAGACCAGGATGAGAGCCAGCACGGCTGTCAGCAGGATGGAGCGGCCATTACGGGTTACACTCTTGATCACATTCAGCAGCGTCTCCTCCCTGTACACCAGGTCAAAGAGCTGCAGGAGAAACAAGAGAAAAACACAGCTTAGTGGGAAGCAGGGGGGCTGAGTGATTGAGTGAGTGAGTGAGTCCAGTTCTTACAAGCAGACTGTAGAAGAAGACATGGACGAAGACGCCCAGACTACAGATGATCAGGTAGAGGAGGTGGTAGAGGAACTCTACATCCATGATCATGGCCTTGTAGCCCCGCGTGAACGTCCCTCTGTTCCCCACAAAACTCATCAAGAAGATCATCTTATTGCCCACCTGAGGAACAGTGGAAAACATGGAGGGATTGAGCAACAACTTTGCCAGGTTAATTTAAAAGGTAAATACTGGTATGCAAAAACAAAGTAGAGATATTCAGAAACAACCAGGCATAGCAGACAAACACAACCAACTTAGAGAGACTGGCATAGATACAGGTCAACAAGAGGTAGACTTGAACACAGTAAAGTTGACATCAGTGACTTAAAAATATGTTGTGTAAAAGCATGAGTCATGCATCTATCCAACAGGTATTTATTCATTAGAAGACATGTCATTTAGTGTTTAGTTGGACTAGTTGACAAGAGTGCCACAGCTCTGTGGAATCCCACAGTGACGCACTACACACCTCACATACGGGTGAGGTGAGGACACTGGGCGGGGCGTTTGAGGGCACAGAGGCTACTGTAACCTAACGTGGCAGGCGTAAAAGCAAGGACCCACTGACCAGAAACCCATCCAGTCACAGAGGCACACACACTTGCAGACACACTTACGTTGAAGGCCCCTAGGAGGAAGAGGGTTGGCTCCAGGCCCACAGAGAAGATGAGGCGGAGGATGGTTGAGGCGATGAGGACCCGGACGCCGTGGGGCTGAGGCAGGATGATGACGATGGCCAGGGACACCAGCATGGCGATCCACAGCAGAGCTGACAGGTGACCATCCAGGGTACCTGGCGAGAGGAGGTGGGAGAGGATAAAGGCAAGAGTAGGGTTAAAAAGGAGGGAGGGATGGGACGTGGATAGTGTTGTCCATGTAAGATGCCTACTTGGAATATACCTACAGTAACACATAGGTTTACTGTAAATTACATCACTTTTAAAAGTAGATCCAGTTAAAGATCTGTTTACATTGAATGTTGAATCAAAAGAAAAAAGCAGCCAACACTACAAGCACTTGCTCATCCAACTGCTGTAATGATAGTATTAACAGGCAAACAATAATATGTTCTTGGCCTCCAGTGAGGGATATCCCTCTGCAGTAATTTCACCTGTTGGACATGTTCAGACACATTCATCTCCCCAGGGAGATGAGGCAGAGCTCTAAAACGTTACATAATACGGAAAGTGTGACATCAGAACGTTGTGGCTCAGTGAAGCTTCATAATGAGCTTACCTGGCACTAACTTGGTGGCTTAGTCCCAGCTCTGTTCTGTGCAACACAAGGACAAAGTCAGTCGGAGAACTGTTTGTATGTATGTATGTATGTATGTATGTATGTATGTATGTATGTATGTATGTATGTATGTATGTGTGTGTGTGTGTGTGTATGTGTGTGTGTGTGTGTGTGTGTGTGTGTGTGTGTGTGTGTGTGTGTGTGTGTGTGTGTACACATCTGTGCATGTGTGTGTGTGTGTGTGTTAAGCTGAAAACGAGGTCAGCCGTCTTTGCCGTATTCACTTTCAGGCCCCAGCCAGAGAGTTTTGAGCTTCCTCACACTCCCTCCCTGTCCGTGCCTCTCTCTTCTCCGTGGAGAGATCACATGACAGGTGCTCGTTACATAACTGTGTCCGCTAAAAATACCCCTGGCTCCTGAGAAATTCAGGAGGGATGGTCTGGGAGGGATCCCAGGCCTGCCGGCTGACAGCACGCCAGGGAACTAGACTCCGCCACCACGGAGGGAGGAATGGACGTCACAGGCCTCCTCTCCAAACCCCATTCCTTTCTCTCCAAAAAGTCCAAAAGATTCCACTACCCCAGTAAAGCAGGATGAGAGCAGGATGCAGCCACTGCTCAACTCCTTTACACACATTGTCTGATATCTTGAAAGGCCAAACAGGCAGGTCTGTGGGAACAGACTTCAAAGCAGATTCTCAGAGTGGACACGTGGTCAAAAGAGAGGATTTTCATCTGTTAACATGGCTAAGTTAGGCCAAAGTACTCTCCCTCCTAACAGGCAGCTGCTATGCCAGCCATGCCACACTGACCCAACTCCGGAAGAGTGGAGAGGTACGAAGCATAGAGCTCAACCAGGTCCTCTCCAGACAAACACTTCCGTGGGAAGTCTTGAGCAGACTGGGACAAGCAGCGCACTATGGAATGACTGCTCTGCTTTTTCTGACTTGTTTTATAGGAGAGTGCATCAGCTGAGCTCTGGGCAAGGCTCACTACTGTAAATGCACAGGACCTTTAGAGAAACCAGCTTTGTTTTAAGTCGTAAAAGTCTACCAGGCCACTGAAGTTCACTTCTCTTTTACAAGCAGCTGGTTTGAACATTAACAACGAGCAGCATCAGAGCTGGCATACATCCGGAGAGACATTATTATGGACCAATTAATTGTATATGCGTTTAAGATTTACTATTGCGTAATAATGATTTGAGAGCCGAGCTTTTATGCACATGATGGCTGGCTACATCGTTAATATATCTTTTTTTTAACTAGGCAAGTCAGTTAAGAACAAATTCTTATTTACAATGATGGCCTACCCCGGCCAGGCCCTAGCCCGGACGACGCTGGGCCAATTGTGCGCCACCCTATGGGACTCCCAAACACGGCCAGGTGTGAAACAGCCTGGAATCGAACCAGGGTCTGTAGTGATCCCTCTAGCACTGAAATGCAGTGCCTTAGACCGCTGCGTCACTAGGGAGCCCACAAAAGTTAAGCCGACATCATTTCCCCCCTCGCTGATGTCCTGAGCTGAACCCTACAGTCTGATGCTAATCTCTTTGAAGACACTGGAAACCACATGAATGTATTCTAGCTAAAAGCTCTCTCTCTCTCTCTCTCTCTCTCTCTCTCTCTCTCTCTCTCTCTCTCTCTCTCTCTCTCTCTCTCTCTCTCTCTCTCTCTCTCTCTCTCTCTCTCTCTCTCTCTCTCTCTCTCTCTCTCTCTCTCTCTCTCTCTCTCTCTCTCTCTCTCTCTCTCTCTCTCTCTCTCTCTCTCTCTCTCTCTCTCTCTCTCTCTCTCTCTCTCTCTCTCTCTCTCTCTCTCTCTCTCTCTCTCTCTCTCTCTCTCTCTCTCTCTCTCTCTCTCTCTCTCTCTCTCTCTCTCTCTCTGTTCAGAACAAAAGGGACTGCGCCGCTTGACCCCAGACAGAACAATGTAAAGTTTATGCGAGTCACAATGTGGGTCTTCTCTCGGCAACTCTGCCCTGGAACAATAAAGGCCTTAATGACCGGGGCTGTGCTTTACACATCACCACAGACTAACACTGCGATCAGGCATGAAGAGGGAGAGATGGCGAGAGAGCTGGAGAGAAAAGGCAGTTATGTGAAAATGTCTCTAAAATGACTAAATAAATCCTGTTTATTCAGTCCTTGACATTGCACAGAGGCAACAGTTTCCCCCTGCACACTGGCATACAGTGAAGGTAAAATACAAGATTTAAAAGCTTGAAATCAATTCGAAGCCCCGCCTGGACCAACCACTAGAGCAGCTCAATTATGCCATGTTCAACACCTAAGCCTAATGAGTGGCTATGCTCTTGCCTGACCATATGTTCCTAAGGAAATGTCAAATTTCACAGTCTGGGGCACAGTGAAATGCACTGATCCTATAAGATGGTAAGATCTCAATTGCATACTTCTCATGTCCTTTCTCCTCGTCTCCTTGTTCCAGCCGGTGTCTATTCCACAAGTTACCACAGGCTAAATCTATGACATTAAAATGCCTATTTACTCTGTTCCATCTGACTGCGCAATCAACTTTCTCATCAGCCGAGCAGGGAAGTTATAAACGTGATCTCCACTATAAAAAGCATCTAGACACTATCTCACATTTATTTTAGACTAACATTTAGTTTTTAACAGCAGAGCTGTATTAAACCTTACTGTCTGTCTCTCCGACATTTGCAACATTGTTTCAATATTCAAATTCGATCTCCAACTGTCCCCTAGTAATGAACGTGTAGTGGTCGGTACGAGAGATAGAGGTAGGCAGCCTTTCTCAGCCAGTCGAAATCATTAATCAGCACAATTTTATGGATATACACAAAGAAATGTCAATTGAAAAAAGGTAAAACAAAATGAAGTGTAGCTAGTTTGTAGTGTTTCCAGCTTCAGTTTGAAGTTATTGTGTTAGCTGTGTTGTTGGCTAGCTCCTCTGAACCACAGTGTTCTAACAAGAGAGCACATTTTCTATGCCAGGCGAAATCGTGCCTCATTAGCTAATTGTTATGGATGTATCCAAATAAATGTCACTAGAAAACAGCCAAATGCAGCTACTGTTGTTATTCTGGCTGCACTGTTTGACGTGACTGTAAGTTAGCCGTAGTTGGCTAGCTAGCACCTGCTGTATTCTGTGCATGTGACAATAAAACGTGAAACTTGAGAAACAGATACCATGGATCCTGACTGAAGACTCGTCAGCATCAGAGTGAAGACAGGAGTCTGGTGACAGGTTAATTAATTTAATGTGTGTGTGCGTGTGTGCGTTTAGCTCAAACCCCATATCAATAATCAGGTCAGGGCCTGATTCAGAGGACCTGACATTAATAAGTGATGCCAGTAACACCAGAACCACAGGCATGAGACATGAATCCAGCCTTGCATCACAGATCAGAGGTAAAGGTTACCTTCATAAATGTATGAAAGGAATTGTTTTAAATATCCAAATAATTATCTCAAAGACATTGTGTGGAATAGGTAGCCACATAACCTTGATGCACTCATAATATAGCTTTACAAACACAACTTGAAAACAGTGGTGACCCAGTTTATGCTCCATTCACCTTCCCAAACAACTTGAGTTTGTGTGTAATGTGCGTTGTAATGTAGTTCCCTTGCTTTAATGGTCTGTTGTCATTTGCTTCAATATCCTGTTTGGTAACAGTCACACTTGTAGAATTAAACAGAGAACACATACAGAGATCAGCCATCGTTTGGCACAGATACCCTGCAGACTATTTAGCTGAGCGAGAGAGAAGGTAGGGGAGAAGGAGGAGAGAACTCACTGACCTCCGCGGATTCCTTCCAGAGGGTAGAAGAAGGCCACCAGCAGGTTCATGAGCACGGCCAGGTTGAAGGAGATGCTGCTCCAGAAGGACATATTACGAGAGCACCAGTATAGAATGGGCTGGGCTGGAGAAGGGACGAAGAGGGCCAACACACACGGTCAATACATAGTCATTAGGACCACCTCTACACCAGAAAACATCGCAGTGCATTCACTACTACAACTACACCACCATCACAATACTGCTGCACTCGCCAAACGTAGACAAGATTCACAGAACACATCACAGGAGATGCACATACACGTACAGTATCTATAGTGCGTAAACACAATTGACAGAGCATTCATTGGAGGATTGTCCTCTTACGCACATTGAGATCATTCTGTATAATGAAAAGCACTTTGTAAATGTAATACATTATTAATATTACTATGCACAATGCAGAGGTTCTTAAAGGGATACTTCAGGAGTCAGATGAACTCAAGGATACCATTTTTATGTCCCTGTATGCAGTTTTAAAGAAGTTGCTAACTAGCGCTAACACAACTGCTAACCAAATGTTAGTGCTATGACTGGAAGTCTATAATATCTATTAGTAGATACCCATAGAACTTCCAGTCATTGCGCTAACATTAGTTAGCATTTGCTCACAAAGCTACCTCCAACTTCCTTCATACTGGGCACAGAGGCAAACATTTTATCTACAAGTTTATCTGACTCTGGGGAAAATCCTGAAGTATCCCTTCAAAAATCACAATTGCATCTAGAGCTAAATCTCAAATATAAGACATACCACTAGGGGTTAGAATTATGTCTAGTATGACATTTTTGAAAGGGGGGGGGGGGGGGGGGCAATTTTGTATTTGGTTACAGTTGTAGGAAGGTTACTGTTAGCTGGTACCCAAACATCATGGGTGATTGGGTGATTCACTTATCAGTTTTTCTCGCAGCAAATAATACACCCCAGTGGCACGTCTTCACTTCACTGAATTGTTTGCCTTTTTTGTGTCAGCTGAAGCATTCAACCCAGTAGGGCAGCATTTCTCAAACTCAGTCCTGGGGACCCCAAGGGGTGCACATTTTGGTTTTGCCCTTGCACTAGAGAGTTGATTCAAATAATCAAAGCGTGATGATGATAGTACCACATACAATGGTTACATGAGCTAATACACACCAGAGCAGTGTTTCCATTTTAATGTCTTTAGCCTGCTTGCCGCGGACAGACTTCCCCCGTCGCGTCGTCCCTCTGAGGCCCTTCTGCTAACTTGCTAGCCCCGGCCCGCTAGCTGTCTGAATCGCCGTGTCTCCAACCAGCCTCACTACTCACTACTCACTGGACCCTTATGATCACTCGGCTACGCATGCCTCTCCTTAATGTCAATATGCCTTGTCCATTGCTGTTCTGGTTAGTGATTATTGTCTTATTTCACTGTAGAGCCTCTAGCCCTGCTCAATATACCTTAGCCAACCCTTTAGTTCCACCTCCCACACATGCAATGACATCACCTTGTTTAAAGGATGTTTCTAGAGACAATATATCTCTCTCATCATCACTCAATGCTTAGGCCTACCTCCACTGTACTCACATCCTACCATACCTTTGTCTGTACATTATGCCTTGAATCTATTCTATCGCTCCCAGAAACCTGCTCCTTTTACTCTCTGTTCCGGACGTACTAGACGACCAGTTCTTATAGCCTTTAGCCGTACCCTTATCCTACTTCTCCTCTGTTCCTCTGGTGATGTAGAGGTTAATCCAGGCCCTGCAGTGCCTAGCTCCACTCCTATTCCCCAGGTGCTCTCATTTGTTGACTTCTGTAACTGTAAAAGCCTTGGTTTCATGCATGTTAACATTAGAAGCCTCCTTCCTAAGTTTGTTTTATTCACTGCTTTAGCACACTCTGCCAACCCTGATGTCCTAGCCGTGTCTGAATCCTGGTTTAGGAAGGCCACCAAAACCCCTAAAATTTCCATCCCTAACTATAACATTTTCCGACAAGATAGAACTGCCAAAGGGGGCAGTGTTGCAATCTACTGCAGAGATAGCCTGCAGAGTTATGTCTTAGTATCCAGGTCTGTACCCAAACAATTCGAGCTTCTACTTTTAAAAATCCACCTTTCCAGAAACAAGTCTCTCACTGTTGCCGCTTGCTATAGACCACCCTCTGCCCCCAGCTGTGCTCTGGACACCATATGTGAACTGATTGCCCCCCATCTATCTTCAGAGCTCGTGCTGCTAGGTGACCTAAACTGGGACATGCTTAACACCCCGGCCATCCTACAATCTAAGTTTGATGCCCTCAATCTCACACAAATTTTCAATGAACCTACCAGGTACAACCCCAAAGCCGTAAACATGGGCACCCTCATAGATATCATCCTAACCAACTTGCCATCCAAATACACCTCTGCTGTTTTCAACCAAGATCTCAGCGATCACTGCCTCATTGCCTGCATCCGTAATGGGTCTGCGGTCAAACGACCACCCCTCATCACTGTCAAACGCTCCCAAAAGCACTTCAGCGAGTAGGCCTTTCTAATCGACCTGGCCCGGGTATCCAGGAAAGATATTCACCTCATCCCATCAATTGAGGATGCCTGGTTATTCTTCAAAAGTGCCTTCCTCACCATCTTAAATAAGCATGCCCCATTAAATTTTTTTTTAACCAGGAATAGATATAGCCCTTGGTTCTCTCCAGACCTGACTGCCCTTGACCAGCACAAAAACATCCTGTGGCGTTCTGCATTAGCATCGAATAGCCCCCGTGATATGCAACTTTTCAGGGAAGTTAGGAACCAATATACACAGACAGTCCTGTAGCACAAACTCAAAAAACTTCTGGGACACTGTAAAGTCCATGGAGAATAAGAGCACCTCCTCCCAGCTGCCCACTGCACTGAGGCTAGGAAACACTGTCACCACCGATAAATCCACTATAATTGAGAATTTCAATAAGCATTTTTCTAAGGCTTGCCAGGCTTTCCACCTGGCTACCCCTACCCCGGTCAACAGCCCTGCACCCCCCACAGCAACTCGCCCAAGCCTCCCCCATTTCTCCTTCACCCAAATAGCTGATGTTCTGAAAGAGTTGCAAAATCTGGACCCCTACAAATCAGCTGGGCTAGAAAATCTGGACCCGCTCGTTCTAAAATTATCTGCCGAAATTGTTGCAACCCCTATTACTAGCCTGTTCAACCTCTCTTTAATGTCGTCTGAGATTCCCAAAGATTGGAAAACAGCCGTGGTCATCCCCTTCTTCAAACATGGAGAAACTCTAGACCCAAACTGCTACAGACCTATATCTATCCTACCCTGCCTTTCTAAGGTATTCGAAAGCCAAGTTAACAAACAGATTACCGACCATTTCGAATCCCACCGTACCTTCTCTGCTATGCAATCTGGTTTCAGACCTGGTCATGGGTGCACCTCAGCCACGCTCAAGGTCCTAAAAGATATCTTAACCGCCATCGATAAGAGACAATACTGTGCAGCTGTATTCATCGACCTGGCCAGGGCTTTCGACTCTGTCAATCACCACATTCTTATCGGCAGACTCAACAGCCTTGGTTTCTCAAATGATTGCTTCGCCTGGTTCAGCAACTACTTCTCTGATAGAGTTCAGTGTGTCAAATCGGAGGGCCTGTTGTCGGGACCTCTGGCAGTCTCTATGGGGGTGCCACAGGGTTCAATTCTCGGGCCGACTCTCTTCTCTGTATACATCAATGATGTCGCTCTTGCTGCTGGTGATTCTCTGATCCACCTCTACGCAGACGACACCATTCTGTATACTTCTGGCCCTTCTTTGGACACTGTGTTAACTAACCTCCAGACGAGCTTCAATGCCATACAACTCTCCTTCCGTGGCCTACAACTGCTCTTAAATGCAAGTAAAACTAAATGCATGCTCATCAACCGATCGCTGCCCGCACCTGCCCGCCCGTCCAGCATCACTACTCTGGACGGTTCTGACTTAGAATATGTGGACAACTACAAATACCTAGGTGTCTGGTTAGACTCTAAACTCTCCTTCCAGACTCACATTAAGCATCTCCAATCCAAAATGAAATCTAGAATCGGCTTCCTATTTCGCAACAAAGCATCCTTCACTCATGCTGCCAAACATACCCTCGTAAAACTGACCATCCTACAGATCCTCGACTTTGGCGATGTCATTTACAAAATAGTCTCCAACACTCTACTCAACAAATTGGATGCAGTCTATCACAGTGCCATCCGTTTTGTCACCAAAGCCCCATATGCTACCCACCACTGCGACCTGTATGCTCTCGTTGGCTGGCCCTCGCTTCATACTCGTCGCCAAACCCACTGGCTCCAGGTCATCTACAAGTCTCTGCTAGGTAATGCCCCGCCTTATCTCAGCTCACTGGTCACGATAGCAGCACCCACTCGTAGCACGCGCTTCAGCAGGTATATCTCACTGGTCACCCCCAAAGCCAATTCCTTTGGCCGCCTTTACTTCCAGTTCTCTGCTGCCAATGACTGGAACGAACTGCAAAAATCACTGAAGCTGGAGACACATATCTCCCTCAATAGCTTTAAGCACCAGCTGTCAGAGCAGCTCACAGATCACTGCACCTGTACATAGCCCATCTGTAAATAGCCCATCCAACTACCTAATCCCCATACTGTATTTATTTATCTTGCTCCTTTGCACCCCAGTATCTCTACTTGCACATTTATCTTCTGCACATCTGCCATTCCAGTGTTTATTTGCTATATTGTAATTACTTCGCCACCATGGCCTATTTATTGCCTTACCTCCCTTATCTTACCTAATTTGCACACACTGTATATAGACTTTTCTACTGTATGTTTGTTTATTCCACGTGTAACTCTGTGTTGTTTCATGTGTCGAACTGCTTTGCTTTATCTTGGCCAGGTCGCAGTTGTAAATGAGAACTTGTTCTCAACTAGCCTACCTGGTTAAATAAAGGTGAAATAAAATAAGAATGTATCCAAACTGAAGGTTAATTCTAGGTTCACAATCGGTTTATTTTTAAATAGATAAGGGTAGGGTGAGATAGGCAATTTGCAAGGTTCAAATACACACTAAACAACAAAGCAAAAACATAATTTAAATAATGGAAAGGGGGCTAAGCCAATTAGCAGGCTTATTTAGTGTACATAAATCCTATGGGGTGATTTTGGAGTGTGTTCAGTACTTGATCCATGGATTTGAACATCCAACTTGGACTCTCATAACAGCCAATCCCTTCCCCGGCCAACATAAGCAATGCTCGCCTCGCCTTCTGCCCACATGGTCTTTGATCAGGGGGTCGGACGGTTACGCGGCCGCTGCTATTTTGGAGGCAGCTTCTTCATTTGAAAAGAGGAACTGAGGGTGGGGACTTTTATAAACAGTACAGGGCTCACAGAGTGACAGACAGGCAGGCAGAAACACGCTCCCATTGAGGAAACAAAGAGTGCAGTCATACAGCGATCACAGCCTGAGAGGGGGGGTGGAAGAATCAGGAACTATGTGTCAATAGGGAGACGCCCTACTGAATGTGTAACATGGGGGATGTTTTGTGGGTGGACTTGAGATGAGGGCATCAACAATCACACCATGAGTTATTGTAGGACTGTTTTTTTTCTTCATTTTTTGAACCTCCCATGAGGCTTAGGGTGTTATACTGTTTGCAAACAGATTCTGAGAACACTAATCTTAATCTCTAAGTGTCTAACTCTCTACCTTCACAAAAAATAATTTATTCTCCCAATCTATTGAATCAGTCTCTCCCCCAGTCCCTCTCATGGCATCTGGTTCCCATTCATCAAGTAGGCCTAATCTGGTCCTGTCCTCCACCACACTCTCCAGCAGTCCTATAGATGGCTCATGACAGGGGACTACCTGATTGCTCTCAGTCTGTGCTGCCTGAACCCTTGTGGGCCTGGGGTCAGCAGTTGTGTCTGATGGTCTGCTGGATCCTGGACTGACTCTCCCTGGTCGAGACCCACCCAGACTGACCTACAATCCCATTACACCCCATTCTCAGAGCAACTCAGCCTCTATCTATTCACTCCCTATGAGACAGGGCCATGGCATGTACTCAGTGTAGTAAACAATCCAAATATATCCCATCTGATTGTGTGCGTGTGTGCGTGTGTTTCTGTGATAAGAAAGATGAATTCTCACCTGACATAAACAACAACCCATCATAAGTAACTATATGTGAATGTACGGGCTGGAAACATAAACAAAAGTACAGTACAGTAGCTGCTTGTGAAAACAGTGGTATGTGTGGGGGTGAACAGGAGTCAATCAAGCATTTCCTAATTCTTTATGAGACGTTGCAGAAAGCCACACCCACATTCTCAACAATTCTCCCTCTGTCATGTAAACATTTCACTCCAACCTTACACTGTAAATATCTTAGCCTTTATCCACTTTATGTTAGGTGCTCTAACTTAACATACAACCTTTACATGCCCTCTCCCCTCCCTTCCATCCAGGATTCAGTGTGGGTCTCTGGCCCACGCAGGGAGAACCCGACCCAGCCTGGGGGGTCTCCTGAAGGGCCTGTAGGGGTCAGTGAGGGCTGAGGGCATGTAAAGCAGGTACCTAGTATAGAGAGGTAGGGAAAGGGACGCACAGGGAACCGTGTTTGCGTTACCAGTGGTTGGCTCTTGAGTACCTCGCAGCTTCTTCTGCCAGTTCATCTCGTTGAAGAGGTCCTCGGAGCGTAGGAAGAAGTCGTTGATCTTGCTGCCCTGCTCATCGCGCTCCGTGGTGTAGTACACCCGCAGCTTGGACTCGTTGGTGAGGAACTCACAGATGTTGGGCACAGGGAAGACTATCTGCTCCATGGTGCGATCCAGCCGCACAATCTGGACACAACCACATGCAGCCAACGCTGCCTGTCACAGACATTCTCTCTCAGGGGGGGACGGGCAACTCTAGGTCCTGGACTAGGTAGGCCCCAAACTTTATGGTTAGATAGTGGCATGTTGGTTCCTATTCTTCCCCTTGCAAAATGGCTAAGACATTTTTTAGCAACAGTAATGTTATACACCATAAGAGGAGTAGAGAGTGTGTATAAGTGGCTGTGTGTATAAAAGCACTGTGCAACACCTTACACTAATTTGATAAGCTCTTCCACGTTTGAGGTTTTCTGCATTGTCAACAGACAGCATTCTTTCCCCTTGCTGAGCACACAGTGGAACAGGTGCAAACATACCAAAGCTGCTAGTCATTTTCATATGCTAACAAAATACTAACAGTGTGAAAAGCAGGCCAAGAAAAATAACATGACTGTCACATGAGTAGGGTAATAAAAAGTCAAAACATATTTATGACAAATACATGTTGCAATCCACCATAGTGAACACAGGGGAACAGAAAATGACAAAGTAAAAACACAGTGGACAAAATTGAACTTTTCAGTGCAGGGAGAGGACACCGGCAGTGGCAGAGCCACAATGGCTGACTCTCCTGAATCAGACTAAAATGACTGACCTCAATCTGAGCTGTGTGCTTGGCATAGAACTCCAGGGCTTCATCCCCCTCCCCATAGGTCTTCAACAAGGCCTGCAGCTCCTTGTTGTGGCGGGCCAACTGGAACAACATTGTATGAATGTACCAATGTCGTCAGGTGATGTACCACATTATAGTTGTGAATATTCATGGTACAGACATAAGTCAAAATTGACGATCAGGGTTTTCTAAGTGACCAACTTCATGTTTTTGTGTCTATATTTCTTCATTTTATCTGGCAGTTGGCATGGAATGTGCTAGGTGTGGGGACAGGTGACTAACACTGATTTCAGATCACTGCAGTGTCTGACAGTACATGGCACGGTTTGTCTTTGTGCTCCAAGTACAGGATGTAGACTCTGCTCAGTGTTCACCCACTAGCCTGCAGGGCATCATGCATTGGCATAAACATTTTCACCTACATACAGTGCTTTTGGAAAGTATTCAGACCCCGTCCCTTTCTCCACATTTTGTTACATTCCAGCCTTATTATAAAATTGATTAAATACACTGTGGCCTCCATCATTCTTAAATGGAAGAAGTTTGGAACTACCAAGACTCTTCCTATAGGTGGCCTCCCGAGTGGCGCAGCGGTCTAAGGCACTGCATTGCAGGGCTTGAGGCGTCACTACAGACCGGGTTCGATCAAAGGCTGTGTCACAGCCGGCCATGATTGGAAGACCCATGAGGCGGTGCACAATTGGTCCAGCGTCGTCCGGGTTAGGGGAGGGTTTGGCTGGCCGGGATTTCCTTGTCCCATCGCGATTCTAGCGACTCCTTGTGGCGAGCCGGGCACCTGCAAGCTGACTTCGGTCACCAGCTAGACGGTGTTTCCTCCGACACATTGGTGCGGCTGGCTTCCGGGTTAAGCAGGCAGTGTGTCAAGAAGCAGTGCGGCTTGGCAGGGTCGTGTTTCGGAGGACGCATGGCTCTTGACCTTCGCCTATGACGAGTCCGTAGGGGAGTTGCAGCGATGGGACAAGACTATAACTACCAATTGGATATCACGAAATTGTGAAGAAAAAGGGGTAAAACATTATAAAATACTCTTCCTAGAGCTGGCCACCCAGCCAAACTGAGCAATCGGGGGAGAAGGGCCTTGGTTAAGGAGATGAACAAGAACCCGATGGTCACTTTGACTGAGCTCTAGAGTTCCTCTGTTGAGATGGGAGAACCTTCCAGAAGGACAACCATCTTTGCAGCACTCTACCAATCAGGCCTTTATGGTAGATTGGCCAGTAAAAGGCACATGACAGCCCGCTTGGAGTTTGCCTAAATGTACCTAAAGGACTCTCAGACCATGAGAAACAAGATTCCCTGGTCTGATGAAACCAAGTTTGAACTCTTTGGCCTGAATGCCAAGAGTCACATCTGGAGGAATCTTGGTACCATCCCTACGGTGAAGCATGGTGGTGGCAGCATCATGCTGTGGGGATGTTTTTCATTGGCAGGGACTGGGAGACTAGTCAGGATCGAGGGAAATATGAACAGAGCAACGTACAGAGAGATCGTTGATGAAAACCTGCTCCACAGTGCTCAGGATCTCAGACTGGGGCGAAGGTTCACCTTCCAACAGAACAACGACCCTAAGCACACAGGCAAGACAGTGCAGGAGTGGCTTTGGGACAAGTCTCTGAATGTCCTTGAGTGGCCCAGCCAGAGCCCGGAATTAAACCCGATCGAACATCTCTGGAGAGACCTGAAAATAACTGTGCAGCAACGCTCCCCATCCAACCTGACAGAGCTTGAGAGGCTCTGCAGAGAAGAATGGGAGAAACTCCCCAAATACAGGTGTGTCAAGCTTGTAGCGTCATACCCAAGATGACTGTAATTGCTGCCAAAGGTGCTTCAACAAAGTACTGAGTAAAGGATCTGAATACTTATGCAAAATGTAATATTTCAGTTTTTTATTTTTTATAATTTGCTAAAATTGGCCTGAAAAACTGTTTTTGCTTTGTCATTATGGGATATTTTGTGCAGATTGATGATCATTTAAAAAAAATCTATTTTAGAATAAGACTAACGTAACAAAATGTGGAAAATGTCAAGGGGTCTGAATACTTTCCGAATGAACTGTAACTGTCGGTGTTGTTCACCCACATAACTACATGAATAGACACAATCGTGCATAGAGCTGTATTGTGCCTCAGGGGGGTTAGGGTGGAAGCAAGGAGGGTAGTGCTCTGATGTAATTATGACTATAGGTTGTGTAGCTATTACAGGGGTACTGTATGGGGGTGGACAGTTGCATGCAGCCAGTAAGTGATCTACAGTACCTGATGAGCCAGGATGTAGATGTTATGGCCCACGTTTCGTGGAGAGGCTGCATGCTCTTCCTCGCCATCTTCATCTTCCTCAGCAGGCTCATTCGGCTCCACCTCCCCCTGCATGTAGGCCTTTTTTATCACCTCCACCTGCACATGAACGTCACAAACCAGACCGTCAGATAACTTCGCCTTAATATTGTCCTCTGTGCCATGCTGTGCTGCATGTGCATCTTGCAACCAATACTGTATATGCCACTCACCAGTTCTTTGGGCCTCATGTTGTATAGTATCCTCTCTGCGTTCTCACTGTCATGGCGACTCTCCATGATGGCCAAGAGGAGCTTGGATGCATTATTCTGGAACAGAAAGAGAGAGGTGCAAGGGAGACAGAACATCAGGAGGATGGATAACATTCAGGTTGTCATGAGTGCTGAAGGTTAAAAAATGCATTGAAACAAAGATTTAAGCCTACTAGAAAGTGTGTGCCCTCAGGCCTGGAGGGAAGCAAAAGTCATTCCGCTGCATAAGAATAGTAATGCCCCCTTTACTGGCTCAAATAGCCGACCAATCAGCCCGTTACCAACCCTTAGTAAACTTTGGGAAAAATTTTGTTTGACCAGATACAATGCTATTTTACAGTAAACAAATTGACAACAGACTTTCAGCACGCTTATAGGGAAGGACATTCAACAAGCACAGCACTTACACAAATTCCTGATGATTGGCTGAGAGAAATTGATGATTAAACGATTATGGGGGCTGTTTTGTTAGACACCAGTGTGGCTTTTGACATCAATTATAGTCTGCTGCTGTAAAAACGTATGTGTTATAGTTTTATACCCCATGCTATATTGTGGATAAAGAGTTACCTGTCTAACAGAACACAGAGGGGGTTCTTTAATAGAAGCCTCTCCAAAATAATCCAGGTAGAATCAGGAATTCCCCAGGGTAGCTGTGTAGGCCCCTTACTTTTTTCAATCTTTATTAATGACATGCCACTGGCTTTGAGTAAAGCGGATGCGGATGACTGAACACTATACAGGTCAGCTACTACAGCGACTGACACGTCTGCAACATTTAACAAAGAGCTGCAGTTAGTTTCAGAATTGGTGGTAACAAATAAGTTAGTCCTAAATATTTCAAAAACTTGTAATAAATAATGTGGAAATTGAGCAAGTTGAGGTGACTAAACTGCTTGGGGTAACATTGGATTGTAAACTGTCATGGTCAAAACATGTTGATACAACAGCAGCTAAGATGGGGAGAAGTCAGTGCATTATAAAGCGCTACTCTGTCTTTTTAACAGCACTATCAACAAGGCAGGTCGTTCAGGCCCTAGTTTTGTCGCACCTGGACTACTGTTCACTCAGGTGGTCAGGTGCCACAAAGAGGGACATAGGAAAATTGCAATTGGCTCAGAACAGGACAGCACAGCTGGCCCTTGGATGTACACAGAAAACGAACATTAATAATATGCATGTCAATCTCTCCTGGCTCAAAGTGGAGGAGAGATTGACTTCATCACTACTTATATTTGTGAGAGGTATTGACATGTTGAATGAACCAAGCTGTCTGTCTGAACTACTGGCACACAGCTCGGACACCCATGCATAGCCCACAAGACATGCCACCAGAGGTCCCTTCACAGTCCAGAACAGCCTATGGGAGGCGCACAGTACTACATATAGCCATGACTACATGGAACTCTATTCCACATCAAGTAACTCATGCAAACAGTAAAATTAGATTAAAAAAACAGATAAAAATACACTTTATGGAACAGCGGGGACTGTGAAGCAACACAAACAGACACATGCATTCACACACACAATAACATACGCACTATACACACACACATGGATTTTGTGTTGGAGATATGTGGTAGTAGAGTAGAGGCTTGGGGCACACACTTAATGTGTTGTGAAATCTGTTGTAAATGTATTGTAATGTTTTTAAAATTGTGTAACTGCCTTAATTACTTGATTAGAAATTACCTTAATTACCTTGATTACAAATACAAAACAAAGAAATATGCCAAATGGATAATGAAGGAAAACATAACAGGGTGCAACATGACTATCAAAACAAGACAGGGTGTCCATACCTTAAGCTCCAGCACCAGGTCCATCCTCTTCTTGCCCAGGGGGTTGATGTCGTTGAGGATCAGAGCGATGATGATGTCGATACCGTTGCATTCATGAGTGGCGATGCAGTTCTGACAGAGAAACAGACAGGAAACTTTTTGCATTCCTCTCTGGGACTGATGTGACATTTACCAGAAAACAATATTACAAAAAGGGTTTAGTTTAGTCTGACATGATCCTGCAAGGAAAGCCTTCTCTTAGCATGCAGCTGTGTACTGGGACCTAGCTGGGCTTGTAAAGAGAATGTAAAAGCCAAATAAAGCACTGCCAAATAAGACCAACCTTGCAATTACTGAAATAGAACCATCAGTTATAGGCAAACACTGGGTCATTTGACAGCAACGTTTCATGATACTGCATGTGCACATATAAAACAAAGCTTTTGATCTAGGTAGAATCGGTGTGTGTGTGTGTGTGTGTGTATGCCCACCTGGTTCTCATGGCAGGGTCCCTGGCAGTACTCTGTGAGGCTCTCTACTGTCTGGTTGATGAGGCCTACGTTCTTCTCATTGATGTAGAGTCCCAGTAGCCCCAGGCCTCCCGTGGTGCTGCCACAGATACAGTCCAGGAACTGCAGTGTCTCACACACCAGATTATAGTTGTTCTTGTTGTTCTGACACCGTAGGAAGTTCTGGAGAGGAAAGTTACACACGACTCAAAGTTAGAGACACACTAATTCATATGTTCATTCTAAACATTGGCAATATGAACAATAAGCTTAGATCCCTCTATGAACAAATGGGTTTATTCCACTGAAATTCAAAAGTACTGGCTTTTGAGTATAATATCATCAGAAATGACCAATTATCAATGTTTAATGTGCTGTGTTAAAAAGGCTACCTGTTACGGTTGCTTTCTTCCTAAGAGTTTAATTCAATGGCTGGTTTATCTAATGATGAGACACATCATTAACTCGTGAGTCTAAACATGTCAGTGACATTAAATCCTGATAATTTTAGCCCACTGTGTGTTTGGCTCAGGATCAATCCAGCCAGGCCATATAACTACACAACTGATGACGAGCTACGGTGATTCAGCATCCAGCTATCTGTCAATAATGTGGCGCCTTGACCTTACTGCACAGAGGATGTTAGTGGGGGAAGTTCACTGTCAGTCTGAGGTATTGGACGTCCCCATTTCCAAACACAATCGTCCTCATAGTGAAACCAGACCAAGTGCTACCAGATATGGAAACAGTTGCATCACGTTGTTCCAACGGATGTCTATTTTCACCATATGGTTTCATTTCTGTATAAAGATCTGGTGATGGAAATTTACCAGCACTGAAACGGTAAGTGTGCCATGGGGCCTGAGCAACCATCACAGCCCCCCTTTAATAACTAAATTGTGTAACGTAAACCAGAGTAGTGCCCCCTGGTGGTGTGGCTGACCAACCTGCAGCTCCCTGTTGTGGTTCTCACACAGCAGCTGCATGAGCCGCAGGATGGGCTGCATGATGGTGATAATGACACTCATCTCCCCTTCCTGGTCGTCTGGAGTGCTGGGGCCCTGACCCTCAGCGGCAGCCAGGTGCTCCTCGGCCTCGGCCTCACGCCGGTACCTTGTGAACGCCTTCTTAGTGACCGTGGAGGCCTCCACCAGTTGCTCCTTGACCTCCTCCGTCACCACGGCAACCGCCACCGTAGACACCACTGCCACCTCCATCCCTGTAGAGAGAGGAACAGGAGAATTCAGAGAGACACACACCGAAGGGCACCAGAGTACAACAGAGTAAGACATGGGAGAGTCTCACTGCACATTGCACACAGGAGCAGAGCTGTAGCTGTCACAGAACGTGAGCTTCATCATTGGGCCCCAATTTGCACTGCAGTGTGAAACAGCTGTATGTGTTTGTGAATGACTGATGTATGATTTGTGCCGTGTTCTGAGTGCAGTAAATTCACTGGATTGACTGTCTCAGTAGACAGGAACAGGATGTTGTTCACACCAGGCCTGCTACCCTGACCTTTCTTTCCTTTAGCGGTGGACGTGTCCTTGTCCGGGGGCTCCTCTTCTTTCTTTTTGCTGCCCAGGTCGCTGGTGTTGACGGTCACAGTGGCCTTGATCTCCTGCTGGGCCAGCTTCATCCTCTCATAGAACACCTTGAAGAACATCTCTGACTTGTTTTCTCCCGTCAGGCGCATGAAGAAGGATTTCTGAAGACAGACAAGAAGAACAAGTAAATGCGGATGTAAGAGTTTTTTTTTTTAGTTCATTCTGTGTTTATATGGGAAGTGGTAGTGAGAGGGATTCATAGTGAGGTATTATGATAATGTTGTCATATAATCTACATGTTTCCAATTATAAGCAATACAAGGCCTCCCGGGTGGCGCAGTGGTCTAGGGCACTGCATCGCAGTGCTAGCTGCGCCACCAGAGTCTCTGGGTTCACGCCCAGGCTCTGTCGCAGCCGGCCGCAACCGGGAGGTCCATGGGGCGACGCACAATTGGCATAGCGTCGTCCGGGTTAGGGAGGGTTTGGCCGGTAGGGATATCCTTGTCTCAGTATGTAAAATGTAATAAAATGTATGCACTCTACTGTAAGTCGCTCTGGATAAGAGCGTCTGCTAAATGACTAAAATGTAAATGTAAATGTAAGGTAAACAGCTCAAAGGTCGGGTATATTTGTTGTTCCGTTTGTTGGCAGTTTGACCACGTCGCTCCGTCTGTCTGTCTGTCTGCTATGCACCCAGAGGCTCTCTCTCGCTGAAGCTCTGTTAAATAACCCTCAGCCCTCTGCCAAGGAAATAACCTGGAGTGCCTCCATGTGCTCACCTGTTTTCACACCATCTGCTCTCTGCCCAAAGGGCACAACTCTACTGGCACTGTGCAGGGCAGGCTGCACTGTACACAAAGTCATACAGCAAACACAGCCAGGTACACAGCAATCACAGAAAGTTTGTCAACTCAAGTTTGTCAACAAAGGTGGCTTTAACCAAATTCAGCATCAAGTACTTTTCACCAAAACAAAACTCTTCAAGTGAAAGTATAGGACTTTATGTTTATAGTCTAGCACTGCAAAACCTATAAAACAAATGTATTTTTTTGCACATTAATTTGACAACTTTTTCTTCCATGCATAGGACTTTGCTTTTTCCAGCTGCTATTATCCAGTCCCATTTTCCCTCCTTACATAAGGCTTGCAATCAGCTGAGTGGTTGAAGGGAGGGAGCCACTGCAAACGAGCCTCAGCCCAAACACTGTTACATCAGATAACAAGGGGGAAAATGAAGGTAAAGAAGAGGTGGAAAATCCTGCCCTACTTTTTGAGCATCCGAGTGGCACGAAGTGTGTGCTTGGTGTGAGAGGGAAGAGGGAGGGAGGGGAGACCAGAGGCGGGCAGGAGTTATCGCATGAATTCTGGGGCAGTTTGAAAACCTCTTACATAACCAGCATTCTTTCCAAGTTGAGACTCAACTCATTGAAGTCCCTCCGTCTGAGATAATGGAACATACAGTATACAGAAGTTAAAGGAAAACCAGAAAATGTTATAGTAAAACTGTGCATTAACATTAAACAGTACTCATAGAATTCCACCAGTAACCATGACCCGAGAGTAAGCACAAAGATCAGATTAAGTTAACTGAAGTATTTTCTACCCCTTTAAAATAACTTCCCAATAAACAACAAAAGTGTAAAAAGGAACGCATGTGGTTAAGAGAATCTTGTTGACAAACCCACTGTCATTCATTGATAGTGATCAGAAATCAGCAGTGGTTATGTAAGCAGGCAAACCTCCACCAAGCAACTTTATAACAACATTACCCAGTTCAAAACGGGAAAACCCTCATTACCTTAAAAACCCTCATGACTGTGACCATAAACAAGTAATTTCATCTCAGATCGCTTGGATGACAATAATTATGGCAACACCTGACTGCCTTATGACAATGTCCAAGAAAACAACAACAGCAGCAGGAATAGAGCTGGCTAAGGAAAAACCCTGTCAGGGCAACTTGGCTGTTGCTCTGTGGCTCTATCTGCACATATGTAGGAATTTGTCAGTTTGCTGACTAGTATTGCCTATCAGTTTCCAATTCTCTGGAACACTACTATCTTGAACAGGTTTCTAAACATATCTTGGGAAAATAACATTATGTCATGGTCTGCGCCAATAACACAACACGGAAGGAAGATAGAGAAAAATACCAATAGGGAAATTGAATAGCCTAGGCCAGGGATCATCATCTAGATCAGTGATTCTCAACTGGGGGGGGGGGGTCACAACCCACATGGGGGTCGCGGGAGGATTTTAAAGGGTCGTGGGATGTGTGCAAGAAAAAAATACATTATTTTGAAAGGTAACCGCCGGACCGAGACTTTTATTTTGATAGGATACCGCAGCACCGCTTATTGTTGTTGACTTTACACTTGCAGTGCGTCCCCCAGTTGTGAAATTCGGACTTAGAGGGTTGTCATGCTGCACTCGCTCATTTACCAATACAATAACCATCTCGCCCCCCCCCTCCCCCAACCATGCAATTCTAATGGTCTATGTCAGACACCAACTCTGCAGAGCCTGTCTTTAACACAATGGATATGGAGCTGGGCTCTGTGGGACTGGCCTGGGATGGGTGCGTCAGTGTGACCACTGATGGGGCAGCTGCCATGACGGTTAAGCACTCCGGGGTAGTAAAGCGGATCCTGGAGAGAACACAGAGTGCGACGTGGAACCACTGCTTCCTACACAGGGAGGCATTGGCAACGAAGATCACGGTGCCTGAGCTCCACGCCACTCTCCAGGATGTGATCAAGTGTGTCAACTATATCAAAAAGAGTTCCACGAAAAGCAGGTGTTTTCCAGGCCTTCTGTAGGAATATGGGGAGGGAGCACCAGCAGGTGCTTTATCATGCAGAGGTCCGCTGGCTTTCCAGGTGTAAAGTGTTGGGTCACTTTTATGAGCTTAGAGCGGAGATTGCTGCGTTTCTTTCGGAAAACAAGTCATCTCTGTCGGGAACATTTCGATTGTGAGGAATGGTTCACGCAACTTTCCTACCTGGCGGACTGAGCACGCGCTTCTCGGAAATGACACTGCCAAAGTTCTGGAGCAGCATAATGGGAGAGTATCCTGCTCTCATCTGTCATGAAATCAGAATCATGCTACCGTTCAGATCTACCTATCTGTGTTTAAGTGGCTTCTCTGCTATAGCCGTGCTGAAAACTAAAAGCAGAAACAAACAAACTGGACAGCCAGCATGACCTTCGAGTTGCCCTGTCAACCAAACTTCAATAAACTTATCAAACTCAAGAAACACCCCCAGCTTTCCCACTGATAGGCCACACACACACACACACACACACACACACACACACACACACACACACACACACACACACACACACACACACACACACACACACACACACACACACACACACACACACACACACACACACACAAAATAAACAGGTTAATGAGTTATTGTTCCCTATGTTAATTATTATTGTTCATTTATTCTGACATTCATATGACATTTTATTGAACTGGTTAAAAACGTATACCTTTAAAAACACTTTTCAGGTTATGAAACTATTGACATGATAATTGATGATTAAGAATTGTGTTTTTTTCAATTTTAAACACTGGTATGCGTTACTGTTCATTAACATTATTGGACTGGTTTTGATGCCATGTTCTGAGTCTGATAATGTATTACACCCCACTCCTGAACTGGTCGCCTAATTAAATGGCTTATTCTCTTGAATTGATAATAAATGTGTTCTCAGTTAATATGGCTGTGTAATGACTTTCTTTAATACCATAATTGAGACAGAGTCTATTTTGTAAGTGAAACTTGCCCAAGGCAGCTGCAATACAACATAATACAATGAAATCATCAACAGTCTATAATATTGAGTCGTCACTCAATTGTCAAATTTGGGTCCCCGAGCAAAACCAGCTGAGAACCACTGGGCTAGATTATTATTATTATTTAGTTTTTTCTTGAGTGGATGGTCAGGGGACCAGAACATAATTACAAATCAATTGTAGACCGCAAATTAACCGCAAGAAGCCCAAACAAATATAGTGTTTGACTAAAACAATCATTTCAAACCTTGCTTACATTTGTATACAACCATGTCGTGTCTCTCTATCATGTGTGGGAATACTTGGGAAGTGACATCTTAAATTAAAATCACTTGGAGCTGATTTCCTGGAGTTTTTTTACAGTCTTTTATGTCAAACACATATATATATATATATTTTTTTTAATGTATATATTTTTGGGGGCTCTGAAAACTTTGTGGGCCAAATAAAACCACCTGCCGGCCACCAGTTGATGACCCCTGGCCTAGGCATTAAGGTGCCATTAGCAGGTGATACTCAATAGTACTTGGACATTGCCAAGTGACATTTAATCCCCTCCCTCACCCAACCACAGGACTGCGGTCCGCCTTTAACCATATGCGTGACAGATTTCAAACAAGGATACAGTTCATGTGTACAAAACATGCCCATGGCACGAGGGCAGTGACCTTTCCTGCAGCAGGGAATGGGGAAAGAGTAGAACAATAACCTTTCCTTTACCATCTCAAGCAGTGTGCAGCAGAGCCACACACACGCACACACACCTGTCACATCTGCACTATAGCCCTCTAGAGTCTAATAACCAGCATGGCTGTGGTGGTAAGCTTATTTATCCCTGGGCATGCACCATCAACCTGGTGATTCATTCTTCCAGGAAACCACCAGCTTGTCCTCTGCAGGAGCTTAGACCCTGACTGCAAGGCCCACTGGGTGCACTAAGCCCTCTGTATCAAAAGCCCCCTCGAGGCCCCTGTCGACCCTGGCGCTCACCGTCACGTACAGTAGGCTGAGCCCCGCCCCCAGGTCTCTCTCCACATAAAACAAGGTCATTATGCATTCCTAGCTTTCTCTTTTTTTATTTTCCTCCTCTTCACTGCTGTCCCGGCTCTTGGCATCAACAAGGGGCAGTTATGTAAGCTCTATTTATATCGCTGGCTCCCTCGCTCCCTCGCTCCCTTGCCTCCTCTCCTGAAGCTTCAGTGAGCAACATGGCTGAGGCTGTAATCATTGCAGGGCAACGTACCGTACCCACCCAGCTGGTAACCACGGCGATCCGCTCTGGGAGAGGAGCATGCTGGGAGGGAGCAAGCTGTGGCACTTCACTTCACTCTGAGTTCTACAGAGGCCCGGTCATATATAAGAGGATAGAAAAACAAACAAATCAACCAACCAACCAGTATCCAATCACAACCCCTGTCAGCCACTGCCATCAGCATGGTGGAACTGTAGGGGGGAGATAAGGAGTGCTTGGAACACTGTATGGTAGTGATAAGCGAGATCATTGATTACTAATAAGAGAACAGTGCGTGAATACACTGTGAAAAGTCTCAGGAAGGGAAATCCTAATAATATTTGTTAGCTACAGTTTTTTAGGTGGGGAAAAAACCCTGATTGCTGAAGAGTGTTTTAGCTCAAGGTAAAATAAAAATGAAGGGCAGCAAAAAAACTGGGTTTATTGACCTCAAGGAGGTTGATGAAAAGAGAGTGAGTCAGAGCCGGTGACAATAAATGAAGTTGCGCTGCAGGCGTCGGTGGACGTCACCGTGCTGCGGCATGCCTATTGAGTAACAGCATTGACACCTGTTCCCCTCCATGACAGGGCAGGCCAGGGTTCACACAGGGAGATGGCCAGGTGGAAAAGCTGCCATAGTGGGCCTCTTCATCTGTTACATAAGACACACACAGTGTTTCCCCTATATTCCATTTAGCAATGACGGGCAGCCACTGTTAAATAGTTGGTGCCACTCCCAAAAAATATGATTTATTTAAAACACATTTTTATAAATTTCCTCCGCGACGATTAAAAAAAAAAAGATTTTGGCAATTAAGACATTTTTCTACTTACCCAGAGTCAGATTAACTCATGGATAACAATTTTGTTTCTGCATGCAGTTAAAGGAAGTTGCTAACTAGTGTTACCGCAAAGACTGGAAGTCTATGGGAACAACAAGCATAATAGCTGTTCCTGTATAATTACGCTAGTTAGCAATGGCTCACGAAACTACCTTCAACATCCTTCTAACTGCATGCAGAGACATGCAAATGGTATCGATGAGTTCATCTGACTTTGGTTAAGTAGAAAAGTTGCCAAAATATTGCACTATCCCTTTAAGATCAGAGTTACAAGACACAACGTACACTGAGTGTACAAAACATTGCTCTTTCCATGACATAGACTGACCAGGTGAAAGGTATAATCCCTTATTGATGTCACTTGTTAAATCCACTTAAAATCAGTGTAGATGAAAAGGGAGAAGACAGGTTAAAGAAGGATTATTAAGCCTTGAGACAATTGAGACATGGATTGGGTATTTGTGCCATTCAGAGGGTGAATGTGCCAGACAAAATACCTTTGAACGGTGTATGGTAGTAGGTGCCAGGCACACCAGTTTGAGTGTGTCAAGAACTGCACTGCTGCTGGGTTTTTCACACTCAACAGTATCCCGTGATAATAAAAAATCGTCCACCACCCAAAAGACATCCAACCAACTTGGCACAACTGTGGGAAGAATTAGAGTCAACATGGATCAGCATCCCTATGGAACGCTTTTGACACCTTGTAGAGTCCCCAACAATTTTAGTCTGTTCTGAGGGCAAAATAAGGTGCAACTCAATATTAGGAAGGTGTTCATAATGTTATGTACACTCAGTGTATATTTGTATGATGTCAACATAATGACATTTTCATGCATTTGAGTAGAATGTCTTTAAAACCTTCTCACAGTCGTTCCACCAAAAAAAATACTCTACGGACACTTGGCAGAGGGGAAGAGGACGCAAGGAGGGCAAAATAAAATATACAAAGACCACAAACCTAAAAAAATAAGCAACATAAACACAAAAAAACTGGGAACTCCACGCCACAAATAGAACACACCAAGCAACATCAGATTACGAGGACAACCGCACCACTCTGGCAAATGAAGACAGAAACACAAGGATCATCAACTTACCAAGAATCCCACCGCATAGGAATATACACATACATAGTGCTTTCGAAAGTATTCAGAAGCCTTGAATTTTTTCTAATTTTGTTACGTTAGAGCCTATTTCTAAAATTGATTAAATTGTTCCCCCCCCCCTCAATCTACACACAATACCACATAATGACATAACCAAAAACTATTTTTTTCTCTTTTTTAAATTTTAGCAAATGTATTTACAATTAAAACTAAAATTATACATTTACATAAGCATTCACTCCCTTTACTCAGTACTTTGTGGAAGCTCCTTTGGCAGTGGTTATAGCCTTGAGTCTTCTTTGGTACCTTGAATGTGTAGGTGTGTCTAAACCTTTGACTGGTACTGCACACACATACATACATACATACATACATACATACATACATACATACATACATACATACATACATACACACACTACATAACCAAAAGTATGTGGACACCTGCTTGTTGAACATCTCATTACAGATCATGGGCAGTATTATGGAGTTGGTACCCCCTTTACTGCTATAACAGTTTCCACTCTTTTGGGAAGGTTTTCCACTAGATATTGGAAGATTGCGGCGGGGACTTGTTCCTTTCAGACACAAGAGCATTAGTGAGGTCGGGCACTGATGTTGGGCGATTACGCCTGGCTCGCAGTCGGCATTCCAATTCATCCCAAAGGTGTTTGATGGGGTGGCGGTCAGGGCTCTTGGAGGGCTAGACAAGTACTTCCACACCGATCTCGGCAAACCATTTCTGTATGGACCTCGCTTTGTGCACGGGGGCATTGTCATGTTGAAACAGGAAAGGGCCTTCCCCAAACTGTTGCCACAAAGTTGAAAGCACAGAATAATCTAGAATGTCATTGTATGCTGTAGAGTTAACATTCCCCTTCACTGGAACTAAGAGGCCTAGCCATAACCATGAAAAACAGCCCTAGAACATTATTCCTCCAACAAACTTTACAGTTGGCACTATGCATTGGGGCAGGTAGCGTTCTCCTGGCATCCGCCAAACCCAGATTCGTCCGTCGGACTGCCAGATGGTTAAGCGTTATTCATCACTCCAGAGAACGCGTTTCCACTGCTCCAGAGTCCAATGATGGCGAGCTTTCCACCACTCCAGCCGACACTTGGCATTGCACATGCTGATCTTAGGCTTGTGTTCTGCTGCTCGGCCATGGAAACCGATTTCATGAAGCTGCCAACGAACAGTTCTTGTGCTGATGTTCTTGCCTAACATAGTTCCTCTGTGGAGGTGGGAGAACCTTCCAGAAGGACAACCGTCTCCGCAGCACTCCACCAATCAGGCTTTTATAGTAGATTGGCCAGACGGAAGCCACTCTTCAGTAAAAGGCACATGACAGCCCGCTTGGAGTTTGCCAAAAGGCACCTAAAGGACTCTCAGACCATGAGAAACAAGATTCTCTGGTCTGATGAAACCAAGATTGAACTCTTTAGCCTGAATGCCAAGCGTCATATCTGGAGGAAACCTGGCACCATACCTACGAGGAAGCATGGTGGTGGCAGGCTCATGCTGGCGGGATGTCAGCGGCAGGGACTGGGAGACTAGTCAGGATCGAGGCAAAGATGAACGGAGCAAAGTACAGAGAGATCCTTGATGAAAACTTGCTTTTCCTTCACTCTGCGGTCCAACTCATCCCAAACCATCTCAATTGGGTTGAGGTCGGGTGATTGTGGAGGCCAGGTCATCTGGTCTTTAATCAAATAGGGCTATCTTCTGTATACCACCCCTACCTTGTCACAACACAACTGATTGGCTCAAAAAAGGCACACCTGTTAACTTCTTATGGCTGCATCCCGCTAACGGGATCGATATGACAACAGCCAGTGAAAGTGCAGGGCGCCAAATTCAAACAACAGAAATCTCATAATTAAAATTCCTCAAACATACATGTGTCTTATATCATTTTAAAGGTAATCGTGTTGTTAATCCCACCAAAGTGTCCGATTTCAAATATGCTTTTCAGCGAAAGCACTACAAACGATTATGTTAGGTCACCACCAAACCACAATAAGCACAGCCATTTTTCCAGCGAAATATAGCAGTCACAAAAGTGGAAATAGAGATAAAATGAATCACTAACCTTTGATTATTTTCATCAGATGACACTCATAGGACTTCATGTTACACAATACATGCATGTTTTGTTTGATTAAGTTCATATTTATATAAAAAAAATCTGAGTTTACATTGGATAGATTCACTAGTTGCAAAAACATCAAGTGACTTTGCATAGCCACATCGTTTCAACAGAAATACTCATCATAAATATAGATGATAATACAAGTTATACACATGGAATTATAGATATACCTCTCCTTCATACAACCGCTGTGTCAGATTTCAAAAAAACTTTACGGAAAAAGCAAATCATTCAATAATCTGAGACGGCACTCAGAACAATAGCCAAATTAGCTGCCATGTTGGAGTCAACAGAAACCAGAAAATACATGATAAATGTTTCCTTACCTTTGATGAACTTCATCAGAATGCAGTCCTAGGAATCCCAGGTCCACAATAAATGCTTGAGTTGTTCGATAATGTCCGTTATTTATGTCCAATTAGCTACTTTGGTTAGCACGTATGGTAAACAATTCCATAGTCACAAAGCGCGTCCACTATAACGTGACGAAATGTCCAAAAGTTCCATAACAGTCAGTAGAAACATGTCAAACGATGTACTGAATCAATCTTTAGAATGTTAACATACATCTTGAATAATGTTCCAACCGGAGAATTAGATTGACTTCAGTTGAGCGATGGAATGGAGCTGCCGATCACGTGAACGCGCGTGGTCAAAGCATGGTCAGCTCGTGGCAGTGGTGACTAATACCTGTCTCCTTCGGCCCCCCTTCACATTAGAGTCATCAGAGTTCTATTGACTGTTGACATCTAGTGGAAGCCGTAGGAAGTGAAAACTCATCAATATCTCGCTGTAATTTCAATGAGAGCTTGGTTGAAAATCTGCCGGCACAGAAAAAAGCCAAACAGGAAGTGGAACTTCTCAGATTTTTGCCTGCCATATGAGTTCTGTTATACTCACAGACATAATCCAAACAGTTTTAGAAACCTCAGAGTGTTTTCTATCCAATACTATTAATAATATGCAAATATTAGCAACTATGACTGAGGAGCAGGCCGTTTACTCTGGGCACCTTTCATCCAAGCGAAGGGGGGGGGGGGGGGTGACGACAATGTAAACCATTCTAGAATAAGGCTGTAACGTAACAAAATGTGGAAAAAGTCAAGGGGTCTGAATACTAAGTAAATGTTTAACAGTGTTGCGTCCTCTGTCAGAGATAGGCTCAGTAGACAGGTGCGCAACCCTGTGAAATGATAGGCCAGTCAGAAAGCAGAGTTCAATCATTATACTGTGTAATTGTTCTTCTAATTACAGGCAACCAAACATATCCTCAGAATACAGTCCAGAAATGAGATCACACATCCATTAGGTAATTAGTTAAACCATCTGGTAGCATGCCCATGTATAGTAAACAAAATGACCCTTCACTCCTCAGTCATCGTAGCCTGTAAGCAGAGCAGTTACAGTATGTGGCTCTGACAGAATGACTCAAAATGAGATGTCAGTTTCCAGCCTCCTGTCTCTCTCTGACATTTCTATTAATACATTTCTCTAGAAGTTCCGGGCTTGAAGGGATGGGTTTTCTAAGAAGTTATGTGTTTTATATCACTCTCACAAGACAAAGATGAAAATAGAACATAAAGCGGTTTGGCGTTTGAGCACTGATAATAACTGATAGTGAACCAGGAAGCTTGTTCAAGGCAATGTTCCATCATGCAAAGGACAAACAATTCAGGCTAAATTAAAGAGTCAAATACTGAACAATTACCTAATTTCAGGTTTTACAGAGGAGGAATGCAGTTGATCCCTTGAAACATTACAATGACCTCACCATAGCCTGCAGGCTGTTCTGCCTACTGCCAGTGTTGTAGTAGCCAATAGTGTGGGCAACAGTATGGGCCAGAAAGCCTTCCAGACAGAGCAAGCAGCTTTGCAATTTAATTGGCACTTGTCACTACTGTCTGACTTATTTTTTTAACCTTTATTTAACCAGGTGAGTCTCTTTGAGATACAAATCTATTTTTTCAAGAGAGACCTGGAGCAGAGCCTTACATGGGACTATAAGTCTCTGGACTGGAGTAGCCATAAATGATGGGCATGTCCATACTGCAAGGACCTGACGCCGGAGATGAGAAGCAGGTACTGGGAGTCAAACATTTATTCAGGAACAGACATAGAAAACGACAGGAACAGCGTCAGCACACGTGTAAACAAGGACATATGACAAACAATCACGAAGCAGGGAACAGAGCTAGGAAACAGACAGATATAGGGAAGGAAATTACATAAGTAATTGAGTCCACGTGAGTCCAATGAGCGCTGATGTGCGTGGCGGGGAAAGGCAGGTGTGCGTACTGTAGGTGGCTTGAGTGCGTAATGTTGGGGAGTCTGGCGCCCTCGAGCGCCATAAGGAGGAAGAGCAGGAGCAGGCGTGACAGTACCCCCCCCCCCCCCCCCCCCCCCCCCCCCCTCTAGGGGCGCCACCCGGAATCCCACCTGGGTGAACCGGCCGAGACATAGGCGCTGGGCAAGCTGGCTGGGGGAGGGGGAGGAAGAGCGGGAGCAGGCGTGACAGTACCCCTCCCCCCCCCCCCCCCCCCCCCCCCCCTAGGGGCGCCACCCGGCATCTCACCTGGGCGAACCGGCTGAGACATAGGCGCTGGGCAAGCTGGCTGGGGGAGGGGGAGGAAGAGCGGGAGCAGGCGTACCCCCCCCCCCCCCCTCTAGGGGTGCCACCAGGCATCCCACCTGGGCGAGCCGGGCGAGATATGGGCGCCGGGCAAGCCGGCTGGGGGAGTGGAAGGAAGAGCGGGAGCAGCCGTGACACATACAGATGACAACAAGAGCCAACATACAGCCTTTGTTTTATTACTCCGGACCGTTGGTCGGCTCCATGTTACAGCCTCAGCCTGGGTAACAAAAAAGTGGGGTCCTCTTATTTCTGGAGAGCTGCAAAAACAGAAACCTGATTTTTTTTTGACGCTTCTTCCATGTTTGATTTGATATCCCAGGAGAAAGCCAGAGAAATAAAACACCATCTCACAGAACACTTTTGTTCACAAAATGGTGTGACTGACTACCCACAACATTTCTAAAAGGGGAGTCAAATGGATTACAAACAATGAAAGCCATAATTATAGCTGGGCCTGGAATCCCAATTACACAAGCCGTGTCAGTGACAGCCATCTTGTCAGAAATCAGAGTAAGCAGGAGCCTTCATTGGAAAGTCTTTCATTAGTATGGTGAGAATATAATCAGTGGGCATGTTAAGAGAGTTAATGTCCCCAGTGGTGGGAGCATGCAGAGGAGAGGGCTGCAGAGGACCTGGCCCATTTCCCCTTTCCCCCAGCATGGCTGGCACACACAGCTCAGTGCTGCAGCTCTGCTCCCAACGCTGCCTTCACTTTGGCCCTTCATACGACCCCTCCCTCCTCCCTTCCCTCCCTCTTTCCCAAAGCAAATCCCGTTGGCCTGGCGACGGCCCCAGATTATCACAAAAACAAACAAACAAACTGCATGGATAAATCTGTGGCATGTTTTTGTCCTGCTTTTCATTTGGACAACAAGAGCCCTTCTGTCCTAGAAGAGGGGCAGCGGACCCAGCATTATGCAACAGGAAGAAATGTGATGCGTCTGCTGATATGTTTTAGATTGACTCAGCACCATATGTGACCCCGCAACAAAGCTCACTTGTCCCCTGCAAAACAAGAAGGAAAAAAACAAACTGGCATTATGAAACAAGAAGCCCTGTTTGAAGGTGAGCAGGCTCCTTGGCTACAAAGCAGGAAGAATCGCTTTCCCTGGCAGCTACCTGCAATGCTTTCCTAAAGGGAGGGCTTTTCCAAGGCCCCAGTGGGACTGCAGGAAATCATAATGGTGTTTAAGAGTGGGAGGAAATAAGATCATTGTGACAAAATTGTTCTATAAACGAATACGCTTTACCTATAAAAAAAAAAGGCAGGCAGGAGGATCAGCGATTGATTCCCTTACGACAGAAGTATCACACTGAGTAATTGCAGTAATTCCCCTGCTCAACTCTCACACTCGCCCACACTGCAGTGAGAAACTCTTCAGAATTAACACTCTCGCATGGGGTTGGCAACCACCAAACACACACGACATAGATGACTTTGCAAACACTAACCCAAACTTCAAAAGAAAGCATTGCCACAAAGCCAAAAGGAAGACACGCCCATGGCACACACTGCTGGCTGCTCTTAGCACAAGAGAAAGCCGTCTTAGGCCTCACTCTCCCCTATCTGAGATATCTACTGCAGCCCTCATCCTCCACATACAACAACCTTTCAGCCAGTCACATTCTGTTAAAGGTCCCCAAAGCCCACACATCCCTGGGTCGCTCGTCTTTTCAGTTCACTGCAGTTAGCGACTGGAACGAGCTGCAACAAACACTCAAACTGGACAGTTTTATTTCAATCTCTTCATTCAAAGACTCAATCATGGGCACCCCTACTGACAGTTGTGGCTGCTTTGCATGATCTATTGTTGTCTCTACCTTCTTGCCCTTTGTGCTGTTGCCTGTGCCCAACAATGTTTGTACCCTGTTTTGTGCTGCTACCATGTTGTGCTGCTACCATGTGCTGCTACGGTGTTGTGTTTCTACCATGTTGTTATCATGTTGTGTGGCTACCATGCTGTGTTGTCATGTTGTGTTGCTGCCATGCTGTGTTGTCATGTGTTGCTGCCGTGCTATGTTGTCGTCTTAGGTCTTTCTTTATGTAGTGTTGTGTTGTCTCTCTTGTTGTGATGTGTGTTTTGTCCTATATTTTTATTTAATTTATTTGTATTTTTAATCCCAACCCCCGTCCCTGCAGGAGGCCTTTTGGTAGGCCGTCATTGTAAATAAGAATTTGTACTTAACTGACGTGCCTAGTTAAATAAAGGTTAAATAAAAATAAAATAAAATAAATAAAAAGCCAAGTAACTCACTGGCGTTATCACTCCATAGATCTACATGAAAACACCTGCCTGAGTCTAGCCAGTGGGATGGTGGAATACTACCTAGGGAATGGCTGTTCTACAGGTGTCTGCTCTGTCTGGAACATTGGGGCTCCCATGGCTGCTCCTCTTCCCTTGTTTTGACAGTATAGTGCTACCCAGTTAAAAGCCAAGTCTGAATGTTTTGAGGCTCTCTGTATTAATAAGCCAGGGACATGCTGTGGTTATGTAACCTGAGAGTCATGTGAGTGCCTTTGAGTACACTGCCTGAGCTGTGTGAAGCCAAGCCAGGGTTCATCAGGTAGAACTACTATGCAAATACGAGCCCACGCACACACAAACGTGGGCGATAAGCAGGGCAATGCAATTGGCCTACAATCAGCAGCACACCCTCCCCCCACCATCCCCTGTTCCTCTCTCAATCTTGCTGTGAGGTTAGAGAAGTGAAGGACTGTGTTGCTATAGCAACCCCTGGCTGACTGGCTGAGAGGAGAGGAGGTGGTGACACCAAAGACAGTACAGCATGAAGATAGGCTAAAACTACTTCTCCAATACAAATCCCGATCACACTTGTAGGTGATGCCAATGCGAAGTTGGCTAGCTGAGCTCCTGCGTAGAAACACGTTATCGGGTCTAACGGTCATCTCGCGCCGAACTGAGCATATGCAGGCCGTCAATTCAAAGGCACTCCTTCAATATAAAGTTATTTTTGATGAAAATGAAAACTTTCACTAGGTTGGAATAATAACATGTTCAACTACTTAAAACATTGGCTCGAATCTAGATTGTACCTTTAGGTTTAGAGAAAATGAACAACTAAAGAAGAATCGTTCACTTTTCTCATTGACTTCTCAAACCCCAGACCCCAACCTGGTCTGTACGGTCTGTTTCACAAGCGTTCCCGGAAGTCTCGGGTTGTTGCGCCTCTGGGTTTAGAAACTCTGTGGTGACACATTGGGGAGCTACTCAGAGCCTGGACCTCTACCATCAGACAGATCATTAGTTCAAGCTCTGCCTCCACTTCCTGCTCTCCTCCTCTGGGCCCAGTCTCTTTCCCTCTACCGCCTCTCTAGCATGTTCTATTCATATTACATTATGCACCTGGCACGGGTTCATTCTCACCTGGATGACCGTGTTACCGCCCTCCAGCAGGGCGATGGCTAATAGGATGCTCTCCTGGAAGATACGATCACTGGTGGCGTTCATGATGAGGTCAATTACCAGGTCGGATGCTCCCTCTTTATCCAGGCGGCACTGGACCTCATGCAGGGTCAGCTCCCCTTGGGCCGCGGCCGCCCCTGAACTCACCACTGGGGAGGGACAGAGAGAGAGGCAGAAAGAGAGGGACAAGCAGAGAGGGACAAGGAGACAGGAAGAAAGAGAGGGACAGGGAGAGAGGGACAGGGAAAGAGGGACGGGAGGAGTGGGACAGGGAGAGGGACAGGGAAAGAGGGACAGGGAGAGAGGGACAGTGAGAGAAGGGCAGGGAGAGCGAGACAGTGAGAGATGGCCAGTGAGAGATGGCCAGGGAGAGAGGGCCAGGGAGAGAGGGCCAGGGAGAGAGGGCCAGGGAGAGAGGGCCAGGGAGAGAGGGCCAGGGAGAGAAGGGCCAGGGAGAGAAGGGCCAGGGAGAGAAGGGCAGGGAGAGCGAGACAGGGAGAGCGAGACAGGGAGAGTGAGACAGGGAGAGCGAGACAGGGAGAGCGGGACAGGGAGAAAGGTACAGGGAGAGAGCCATCAAGAGCCTGAACAATGAGGAAGGACATACAGGAGAGCTTTGTCACTCTAAATGAGAGTAAAACTACTATTCCACCACTCAATAGATTTTTGATTAATTTGGATCCCAATTAGCTGACGCCAAATGGCGGCAGCTAGTCTTACTGGGGTCCCACACATAACGAAAAAGACATTACAGACCAAATACTTTAGAATTGAATTACATCAAGAGGATTGTCAAATGGGCAGATTGAATAGATCCGTCTGTCTCTTTCCTCTTCATTGATTCACTGCATCATTTGCTTATTATATAATGTAATGAGATTAATTTTGATGGACAACTAAACCACAGATGGGATGCCACAACTATAGTGATCATCATTCAGTCCCTTGAAAATAGCTGTATTTCCTGGCTAAGACTAGCCTCATCCAGTCATGATGATAATGTTACCCAGAGGGCCACTCTCTGGCTGTGGGAGCAGGTGTGTCCACACTCCACAGGCCTTTCTAATCTAGAGCCCGTCTCTCTGGTCGCCTGGCAACAGCACGGCCCGGCTCAGCCAGAGGAGAGGGCTCGTATGCTGAGGGACAGACCCCGGGTCCAAAGGCTTAATGGAGGACAGGAGCAGGGAGGCATAATTAAGATGGCGCTGCAGAGAACAGCAGACGTTTTACAGGCTCCTGACCTATTTTGTGTTTTTTTTACACTGATCTTGACTTTTTGTACATGATGACTCCGCCATCGTTTCCTATGACCGAAAACTTCTGGAGATCAGAACAGCGATCATTAATCTTGATTTGGATGACAATTTCTACGTCAATGATTTGGCAGCTCTGGACGTTCTGATTACACCGGAACAGGCCCTAATCCCCAGGACTCGAAAGAGGAAGTGACAGCGCAAAAGAGGCAGACGAACTGGCATCCTGACTAGACTATGTTGACATGCAAATAAACCGCCTCAACCCTCTGTTTTGTTGGCGAAAGTACAGCCACTAGAGAATAAACTGGACGAGCTCCGTTCGAGACTATCCTATCAACGGGACCTGTAGAACTGTAATAGTCTATGTTTCACGGAGTCGTGGCTGAACAAGAACATGGATCAAATAGATCTCACTGGCTATTCCATGCATCGTCAAAAACGGTCGGGCAGCCTTGGGTAAGATGAGGGGGGAGGGGTGTGTCTCTTTGTTAACAACAGCTGGTATGCAATCTCTAATGTTAAGGAAGTCTCGAGTTTTTCGTAGATGTTGATTTTAAACCGTTGATTTTAAAGAGGGGAAACTGAAATCCTTTTTACCTCATTTTACCAGGATGTCACCTGTGCAACTAGAGAAACAGAGAGAAATGCACACTAGGCTCTCCCTCACCTTTCCTTTGGAAAATCTGACCATAACACTATACTCCTGATTCCTGCTTACAAGCAAAATCTCAAACAGGAAATACCAGTGATGCGCTAAATACAGAAGTGGTCCTTTGGAGCGGATGCTAAGCTACAGGACTGTTTCGCTTGCAAAGACTGGAATATGTTCGGGATTCCTCCGATAACATTGAGGAGTTTAACACATCAGTCACCGGCTTCGTTAATAAGTGCTTCAACGTCATCCCCACAGTGACCGTACGTACATATCCCAACCAGAAGCCATGGATTACAGGCAACAACCGCACTAAGCTAAAGGCTAGAGCTGCCACTTTCAAGAAGCGGGACACTAATCCAGAAGCTTTTAAGAAATCCCACTATGAACTCCAAAAGTGGTTGAACAGCCAAAGATTGAATCCTCCTACGCTTGCTATGACGCAAACCTACCAGATGAGCTAAATGCCTTCTATGCTCGCTTCGAGGCAAGCAACACTGAACCATGCATGAAAGCACGTGCTGTTCCGTACGACTGTGTGATCTTGTGTTCCGTAGCCGTTGTGAGGAAGACCTTTAAACGGGCTAACATTCACAAGGCCGCGGGGGTCAGACGGAATAGTTCTCGTACTCAGAGCATACACTGACCAGCTGGCAAGTGTCGTCACTGACATTTTCATCGTCTCCATGACCCAGTCTGTAATACCTATATGTTTCAAGCAGACCACCATAGGTTACATTGGCATTCTTGGGCACAAGGACTATCTCCCCATAGCACTCACATATGTAGCCATGAAATGCTTTGAAAGGCTGGACATGGCTCACATCAACACCATCTTTCAAGACACCCTGGAGTCACTCCAATTTGCATAGTGCCCCAACAGATCCACAGACACAATCTCTATTGCACTCCACATTGCCCTCTCCCACCTGGATAAGAGGAATAGCTACAGTATGTGAGAATGTTGTTCATTGACTACAGCTCAGTGTTCAACACCATAGTGCCCTCCAAGCTCATTATTAAGCTCAGGACCCTGGGACTGAACTCCTCCCTCTGCAACTGGATCCTGGACTTCCTGACCGTCCCTTCCTGGCCGTCCCCAGGTTGTGAGGGTAGGCAACAACACATCCGCCACGCTGACCCTCAACAAGGGGGCTCCTCAGGGTTGGGTGCTTAGTCCCCTCCTGTAGTAATTGCTCACCCATGACTGTGTGGCCACGCACAACTCTAACACCATCATTAAATTTGCTGATGACAACGGTGGTAGGCCTGAGCACCGACGACGATAAGACAGCCTAAAGGAGGTCAGTAAACTGGCAGTGTTGTGCCAGGCTAACAACCTCTCCCTCAATGTCAGCAAGAAAAAAGGAGCTGATCGTGGACTGCAGGAAATGGAGGGCCGAGCACGCCCCCATCCACATCGACGAGGCTGTAGTGGAGCTTCAAGTTCCTTGGTGTCCACATCACGAAGGAAATAACATGATCCACACACAACAACACAGTCGTGAAGAAGGCACGACAACGCCTTTGGCATGAGCCCTCAGATCCTCAAAAATTGCACCAGACAGCATCTTCACTGGCTGCATCACCGCTTGGTATAGAAACTACTTGGCATTCGACCACAAGGCAGTAGTGTGCACGGCCCAATACATCACTGGGGCCGAGCTCCGTGCCATCCAGGACCTCTATACCAGGCGGTGTCAGAGGAAGGCCCTAAAAATGTTCAAAGACTCCAGCCACCCAAGTCATAGACTGTACTCTCTACCGCACGGCAAGCTGTACCGATGCACCGAGGCTGGAATCAACAGGACCCTGAACAGCTTCCAACCTCAAGTCATAAGACTGCTAAATAGTTAACCAAATAGCTACCCAGACTATCTGTATTGACCGTTTTTGCACTAACTCTTTTGAATCATCACATATGCTGCTGCTACTGTTTATTATCTATCCTGTTGCCCTCAATAACCTCGTACCCCTGCACATAGACTTGGTACTGGTACCCCATGTATATAACCAAGTTATCGTTACCCATTGTGTATTTATTCCTCGTGTTATAATTTTTTCTAAAAAAAATTCAATTTTTCTCTCTGCATTGTTGGGAAGGGCCCGTAAGTAAGCATTTCACTGTTAGTCTATACTTGTTGTTGACAAAGCATGCAACAAATTACATTTGATTTGAGGCAGGAGCGTGAACAGGAAGGAACCCATTCCTTTTCTCCAAGCATGGAGAAGAGACCAACCATGACTCATCACCCTGATTTGAAAACTTTAATACTCTGAGGTATTGAGATATTCAGCAAGTCCATACAAACTTATCCAGAGAGACAGAGATACAGAGACATACAGGTACCTGCTCGAGGTTTCCCTTCTGTTCCAGGGGGGACAGGACCATTGCTGAACGTCGTCACACTGTCTCTTCTGGCCCCAGGCTTGATGTTCCCATAGTAACGATTCACCAGAATCTGCCTCAGAGCTTCACCCTGGTGGAGAGAGATGATGTCAGAGGATGGAGTCTACATCCTCATCATGAGATAAGGACTCCCAACATCAGTGTTATCAGCTTAGAATAGCTCAACTCTGATTGGGCCTGGCACCCTCAAGATATTAACCCTGCATCTTTAATCAGTGGAAACAGTGTGCTTCTTAGAAAATATTGTTTTCTTGCCTTTGTTAATAACCTTTGCCAGGTAATAGGCAGAGCATGCTAAAAATCAAAAAATCTGATTGAGCCTCACGCCTCATAGTGTGTCTCAAAAGGCAGTCTTCCAACTCATATACAGTACATATAATTTCCCTATATTCCTCCTGAAACCCATTGACACCCACACCCAGTGGCCAGTTCGTTAGTGAGGGGGGTTAACCCTGTGAGTAGGTGGGCATGCTGTGGAAGCAGAGTGGCTGCAGGCCAGGTCAGTTGCATCAGTGCATCAGGACAGCCAGCTGTGGTGGGTCAGAGAGAGCAGGTTGGC
The DNA here is from genome assembly GCF_016432855.1 of Salvelinus namaycush. Classification (NCBI taxonomy): domain Eukaryota; kingdom Metazoa; phylum Chordata; class Actinopteri; order Salmoniformes; family Salmonidae; genus Salvelinus; species Salvelinus namaycush. The sequence goes on along the minus strand of NC_052326.1, from coordinate 14,146,733 downwards.
GGACTCCGGAACGGAGAGGATCAGACCGTACTGGACTGTACCTACCCTTCTCTGGTCCTCCAGTTGCTTCTGGGGCTGGTTGGGATCAAGCTCCTAAGGGTGAGGTGAGTTAGCAGAAAGTAAATCAAAGAAAAGTCCAAAAAAGGAAAATTAGGGGAAAATAAAAACAAAACAAAAGAGGGGTGTTAATACTGTGCACATTAGTCACTTTCCTTACATGCAGGGAACTGAGCAAAATGATTTCATGCAGTTAACATAGGGAGGTGGGTGGTGTGTTGGATGTGGGGTAGGAACATAATCATGCAAGGCTTCGTGAAAATAAAGTTTTAAGCACCGGTTAGAGAAGTCGGGAAAAAATTGAATAACAAGGTGGCTTGCTGTTAGAAATAAAATAACATTTATTTACAACCATCCCATTAACTTCACATCTCATAATCACTTTCCACTTGAAACTTTTTTACGTTCACAATGCTAAAACAAAACTTTGCTGTTCAAACCTTTGATATTGGGTTATTTCAACCAACAAACTGGATGGCTCAGAGTGACTCCCTTGTTACTTTGCAGTTGCAGCACAAATAAAACCGTGTTAAATACATAAGGGAGCAACTGGCTGTGAGGGGCAGAAACGCAACTCAAGCCATGAGAAAAAAAACATCCCTTTCCAGATGACATAATGGAGTCAGTGCAGTGTACTAGTAGTGGTACTGACAGAGTGTAAGCCCATGTTCCCATCAGCCATGGAAAAACACCCAGCACGCTGCGACAAACTCCTGCAGAAAGAAGGTAAGGAAACTGTTCTTCACTCAAACACCTACAGAGGGATGGAGGGATGAATGGAGGGAGGGAAACGGGACATACATGGGTCGGCTCACTGCATAATTAAACATCCACAAGGGGAAACGTTTGCGTGTGTGTGTTTTGGTGAGTGGGCTCTGAAAAGGGAAAGGATTTGACGGTTTCCATCTTGATGAGCGGGGAGGATGGATGACTCAGATTATCTATATTCTACAATAACCCATATTAGAGTGCTGAGGCCCAGGCTGTGCTGAGGCCCAGGCAATATGGGTGTTGAACTCACATCTGCAGCAGGGACTTCAGGCTCAGCCGGCAGAGGGGCCAGCTGAATAGATAGACAGATAAGACAAATGGTCTGGGTTAGTCAAGGTCTGGGTTAGACCACAGTCAGTGGGCAAATTAACCTCAGGCAGCTCTCAGGTCACTTGCCTCACAGTGCAAACAGATCAATGCAAGGCCATGCCCGCTTCGCCAAGGACCTCCTTGTATGTCTGGCTGGTTACAGTTGATCAGTTGGCCCATCATGTGCCCGACAGCAATAAAAGCGCATGACTCAAAGCCAGCCACGGAGAAGGGGACAACAAACACGCCCTTATCTGACGTTTCTATGCTAAGTCTCTGCTGTTATTAGAGCACTTGTCTGTGTTATATAATCAAACATCACTATTATACGCTCCCTGTGTTCACATGCCTTCATGGGGTTGCCCATGCTTTCTCCCAGTTGCTTGCATAGCAAAATGAACACCTTGACATAGGAAAATGAATGGACTGTTTGGTTGTTAATGTGAGCAGATTAGAAATTGCAGGTCCTAAAATGAAGGCCTAGGGTGTTAAGGGACAAACCAGACTTGCAGATATGGCTTTTAGTGGCATGATGGAGCTACACGTAGGCCTATTAGTGATACAGTGCATAATAATACATGCAAATGGAAACAAAAAATGTAAAAATACATTTAAAAACCTAACACCTCAGCTAACACTGACTTGTTGATGTTGTTCATACTCAATGTTTGACAAAGTGCCCCAAGAGAAAAGAGAGACATTTGATTTTCTGTGGGCTGACTGCTGAAATGAAACACTTGCTTGAACACCTTGTTAAAAAGGACCTTTAGGAAGAGAGACAGACAGACGGATGTGATACATTTAAATGGTGCAAAGTGAAAAGGCAGAGACAGATACACAGACAGACCACAGTGGAGTTGACTCTGCCTCAGTAACACAGTCATGCTGACTCTGAGTAATTGTGAGACTAGACAAGAATCTCCCCTTATCAGGCCCCTGTTTACGTAAAACATCAATTTCCACAGGAAAAAGGATGATGCATGCAAACAAGGCTCAAAGGTTTTAACCCTGATTCACTTGTCTAATTCAATTAAAGCACAAAATCATAAAGTTACTTTTCCTATCCGTCAACATTTTCAGTGGTGGAGCATGACAGTCATTATTGGCCTTATCTGACCTGATTTGTCTTCCATGAGTCCCGGGGATCTGAGCGCTGGGGGTCGCCCATGCTTTTCCCATGGAACTGCTGGCATCAGCCCTGGACACAGCTAGACCCATGACCGCCAACATTGGTTCCACTTGTACGTTTTCTCAGACTGTATGACGTCAACTATATAGTGGTATAGTGGGCTGAATCACTACTCCACTGCGATACAGGGCCAAACATAAGGTCATCTTAATGGAAGTTACAATCACATTTCAGCAGTGGAAAGATGAGACGACTCCCCCATGGAGGTTCCACTTGTCTCTGCACTTGTTTTCAGGGTGTGTCACATGGGTCTGGAGTCAGAATCATACCACCCCTTCCTTCTCCTTTTATAACCTGCCGGGCCTCTCTCCTAGTGACAGTGACTGTCATAGGCACCCCAGCACCCCCCCCCCCCCCCCCCATCCCCTAGCATGGAAGAAGGGAGACATACAGGCCACAAGAAAGAGAGACAAACAGGAAGAGAATCATAGGAGGTAAAGGGGGATAAGGGGGAGGACAGAGATATTATTTATTTTGTTCTTGTCTGACACCATTACATCAGTGGCGGGCCTGAAACAGTTAACACTCCCTTGCCCGCCCCAGCGCCGCCCAACACGAGGCGCTGCCAGTCTCTCAGTAAACAGCTCCGCCACACTTTTATTGCCAATTACTTCTGAAGGTCACATCAGTGGAGAGTGAATTTCAGGGGGGAGAAAAAATATGCTAGCTCTTACATAACCGCTGCCTAAGAGCTGGCGGGAGCCCAAGTATCGTGCAGGACGAAGGCAGGCTGCAGGGAACCTGGGACAGAGCTGCATGGCCAGCAAAAGTGCCTATAGTTTTCTCTGTTGGAGGGGATCAGAGAAACAATGGTTCCCTCAAATCGCCTCACGCACATTGCAGCAGCTCTGAGTATAGCTGAGGACAAGCAGGGAAACGCTGAGGCAGAGGACACCAGCACTGTGGGATGTAGAGCGGCCATGAGAGGAGAGAACAGGGAGAGACTAAGAGGGAGGAAAAAGATTGGTAGAGAGATATAAATAGAGAGAGAGGGAGACAGAGTTTGCCAGGGATAATGAGACGATAGAGATCCGCTGGCACGGGGACACACAGCGAGGCGAGAGAGCAAGAGAGACACATGCGGAGACAAACAGACCGTCGTGCCCTCTCCTGCATAGAAATCATCTCTATTGCGTAGATCCCCCCCCAGTCGGCACACAACATATCGCCAACCTAAAGCCATATTATCTCTGCTTTCTGCTGACCCTATTACATTATCCCACCCACCCCCGACACAAACACGCACACCGATTCAGGGTACTACAGTACCCTATGCTTCTCAGATTAATAGGGAGAGTACTGTACTGCATGGCAGAGCTCTCCTGTAGCAGAGGGAAGCCACAGAGGAGCTGGCATACCGAACAGCGCAGCAAGCTTAACACAGGGCTTACGGAACAGCTAACTGACAGACAGCTCAGTGCTGCTGCTGCTGTTTCTGCTGCAGAGGGGAAGTGTGGGCTTTGGATCAGCCTGGGGTATGGGACACTGCATCCCACAGTAGGGCCCTCCTAGGTCCATGCACGTGCCGGATGTGTGGGTGGTGTGTGTGTGTGTGTGTGTTTGTAAAGCATGTGTGTACATTCTTCAGACAGTAAAACGGGGAGGGGGCGTTGAGGCAACAAAGAAGCAGTCTATCTGTTCACTCCCATTTTAGGAGGGAGCGTCAGGGATTGTTTTTGGGAGGGGAAGCAGCTGGGGATTTCCAACACTGGATACCACATGGAGGGAGGGAAGGAGGAGTAGAGAGAGAGAGAAAATACACTCATGTGAGCATGTGATCTCCTGGCAGACATGCAGCTTAGAGTGTAGGCTCTCCAACAGCCACTCAGTCTGATATCTATGTTTACCTTTCCTTCTTATCGCTCCCTCACTTGTTTTCTTTTCTTTATTCAGAAATGAAGTTTCACACCCTAAAGTAACTCATTCCATTATTGTGCTCATTTACTGTACAATACATCAAGTGCTTGAAGTTGTGAGTAGATAATGTTGTTGTGACCAAAAAGTTAAACTACAGTAATACTGCAACTTATACTAAATTATATCTTCCAAAGGTTAAAAAAAAAAACAATACAATCTATGGTTGAAAGCTGTGCTCTTATATGCCATACCCTCTCAATGTATGCTTTGGAATGGGGTGTACTGTAGTCTGGTGCTTTGCCATTGACAAGGGTAATATTAACAGTTGCGTAACATCCAGGAACTATAAACACTTCTAAGTAAGAAGTTAGACCCTTCCATATGGCACTGGTCCCAGCCTCTCTGAAAGTCCCTAAACAGACAGATACAGTCCCAGATGAAAGGTAACATTTTGGGGGGGGGGATATATGCAGGGTCCACTGTCTTTAAGGCAGACACAGACATAGAAACACAGACCTGAATGTACATATACAGTAGCAAGCACACCTGCACACACCAACCCCCTTACCCTCTATGGATGTTGGTATGATCTGGTTTCCGCCACTATGGTATGATCTGGTTTCCGCCACTACATTTAAGGGATAGCTTCATGTGTATAAATACTCACACACCTGCTGTGGTAATGGTGGTGAGGAATTTAGGGGGAACCACCCTGTCCCTCTGACCACCATCCAAAGAGAGTCTGGGTATGATCAACACTCTGATACACACCCCCCCCAGGGTCTGCCATTATGGTCTGTGTGCACCGTTTCCAAAAATACCAGATTCCTAACATGCAATTCCAGTCTGAAAAAACTGTATAAAGACCTGTGGATCTATGTACACAACAACCATAATTCAACTTCAAGCAGACGACTACAATCAGACCTGCGTTCAAATACATGGACTTCTGTATCTGGGTCGTTCCACCAATTGGGTGCCTTTTGAGTAGTGTAACTTGGTAAAAAAAGATATATATATGATTTCACCTCATTTTTACATGTCCTGTTCACCTAATGTGTATATGTTAAACTTAATTTAAAAAAATGTGTTTTCCATCTCAAGAGGTTAAATAACAAAACTACTATAGTAAGTGCCAAATAAAGTAACAGGGTTGACCGTAACTGGGTTGACAGTAACAGGGTTGAAAATTTCATCATAAATCATCCATAAATCCCCTTGTGACAGGGTGAATGGAAGCTTGTTGTGTACAACAGGGAAAGGAAGTTGAATGCAAACTTTACAGAAAAAAATTATTGTTAAAACATTTGTAGCCTGTCTACTGGTTGATGTGTTATGCTCGACCCCACTCACTTTTCCACCTCAAAACACCAGGAAATTGCTCAAAATAGTAGAACCAGCTCACCTGCTTCTACACTATGATTTGATTGTTAGATGTTGTGTTTCTTTTGTAAAAGAAAAGTACAAAAAAAGAAGAGTTTCATCATATTAAAAGGAGAGTTCAGTTCACGTGACAGGGTTGACCTTAAAATGAGGAACAGACGTAAATAAATAACTAATCACATGAAATAAATAAGCATCTTCAATATCTGAAGCAAGTTAAGTTAAAGCAACAAAATAACTAGGGCTTTACAATGATGGTGAAAACTTGGAGACATTTTGGGGTTAAGTGGGTTAAAATTCTAGAAGTCACAGAGGGTGCGCAGAGGGACATGTCAAAATGTAGAATTTTGGCACTATAGCAAATCTTTATTCATATTAACTATCAGATTTATTGAATTCTCCATGTGGTCTATATTAAAAGGGCACGTCATTTAATATAAAAGGCTTTTAAATTGCAATATTGGTGCACAATTTCTACTTAAAATATCGAAGGGACGCAAAAGGCAATTTTTTCTTGGAACAAACTATCTGGCATTTAAAATACTTTTTTGGTGTATTTGAGTATTTTCAAACACACAGCCCAAAACAAGTACTTTTATTTGAGTATTTGAATGGTTAATTGTAAAAACCAAATAGTCTGCCAAATTGTATTTGACAGTATTTCCGAATACTTGTTTCAAATACTATTTTCCGATACCTGGGTTAAATGCATGGGAGTGAATTTGAGTCTGAGTATTTTGAACCCAGGTCTGACTACAATACAGACACATTGGAGTATAGCAAGTTGGCAACACCAAAAAGTGCTTAGCATGCTAGTGGCACGGTAACACACACGGAAACTAGCAGCTACTCTGAAGTCAGCAGCACATAACAAGACAGAAAAACCACTAGCACAGGCACATCTATCTACACCACACGACTAGTACGAGACAGAAACCTAACGAAAGAAGGAAAATGATCAACCTCAGCCACATCCATCTCATCATCAAAGGCAATGTGCTGGAAGAGAAGAGTATACAGGCAGAGTTAGTAGAGCTGGGTTAGGAGGAGGGGAGGCAGCTGAAACCAGACAAACAGTCGGTAAGAAACCCCACACCGTGTCAGTCAGTCAGTCAGTTAGTAAAATCACACAGGTTACTGCATTTCAAAGCAATGGATTGCCCTCGCTCAACAGAACAGCAAGCAGAGCGAACCAAGGTCATTAATCAGAGATTAGTACAGAGAGTCATTTACAGCCCATACAGTAAATGCTGTATTAGTGTTAATGGTGTATTAGAGTTAAAGTTCAATTACAGCATGCTGGTGCTGTTAAAGTGTACTGGAACTGTCCCCAACCACCAAACATAGACAAGTCATTTTCAGATGGACACTAATCCGTTGTGGTTTATGTGTGTGTCTGACTGTGCCAATATGAATAGCACTGAAGGTACCATATATACACACCCGTGGCATCTTATTCCTGCAGAAGGGCAGCTGCTACTGTAGGTTTTAAACCAAACCAAAAGACTCAGCCCAACCATCACAGACATAATGTACTACCAGTATCATCTGGGGGGAAGGCAAAGGGCAGCAGAGGAAAACTTAACCTCCAGCTTTGCTGTTAACCTCTGACCTCTGCACTGACCTCTGTAAAGAGCTACAGAATAGCAGGCCTCTTAGCAGCACTCGGTTTACCCTCATGTTAAAACCCAGTGTAGAGAGAACAAGGGAAGTATTGTGAGGTGGTGGTGAAGACGGCCATTTACCTTCTCCCCATAGCCACGGTCTTTGGTCATCATCTCCCTCAGAGTCTGCAGCACCTTGATACACAGACGCTCCTCGTTCTCCTCCAGTAGCTGCTTGGTGTGTTTGATCAGCCTGGGCAGAGGACAGGGACAGGAGGAGAGGTGTATCACACATACTGCACTGTACACCCCTCCCAAAAAAAACACTTCAGTGGTAACAAATCCGGATTTCAGAGAGTCACCCCTATAGTATTTACTGTTAAGCTTGAGTAATGAAGAGATAATATTATGTCTGCTTGACATATCGTAATTGATTGGCTTAATTCATTATTGGTTATAAATGCTAGGGGTAGAGATTGACCTCACGTGGGTCTTAGAGGTGCTGGCAATCAGATCAGGTGCTGTGTGACTTGTATTCATTGATAGGAGTGTTTCAGTCCAAATGATCAATCATGTCTACGAACAACATTTCTTCCCGGCATACAAGCTTTCCTAAAGGTCCCATTTTATTCTACTGTACATATTACGGTTAGTACTGTACTGCATTACCTTTGAAATGTAAGTCATTGTTCTGAATCAGTGTGAACTTGTGGTATCTCACGTGCTACTCCACACATTAATCCCCCCCTGCCTGCGGCCCTTTACAGTAGGCTAACCCCTGAGCCGGCACCTGTTCAAAAAGCCCAGACGCCCGCCCTCATGCCCAGTAATCCAATCTCAGCCCTTATCAAACACAACAGACACAGGAATGGCCTGGACTGTGTAAGGCAGGGAGGGAGGGAGCCCTGTGTGAGGGAGACAGAGCTCCAGTAGGTTCAGGGCAGGACATGTGAAAACAAAGCCCTGGGTCACTACAGTAGCATGTTCGGAGAAGCCCTGATCAATGACGGATTCAGTTACTGTACACTTGTACATGATAAGTGTCCCAACTCTAGTTACAGTACAGCAGGTACAGTATGAAAGAGCACAATGCATTCCTCAACACTGAGACAGTATCAGGAGACTGTGCAGACTTCCCAGTTAAACCACAGCTAGATCAATTTGTAGTGGCTAAACCCTCATTTGGTTTACAACTGCTGTGGAAAATATTTCTCAATTTCTAAGAAGATTGCAAACTGTGGTTCATCACTGGACTTGGCAAGAGGCACGTTCATTGTTAGTCAGCATGTCAAGGAGGTGGGTGGCTTGCAGTGGTTAGTGGGTACATGAGTCTTACTTGGAAATGAAGCCACCGCTTTCACACTTCCTGCGGGCGTCTGTGTTCTCAGGAAAGAGTAGCTCTGGGCGATGCAGCACGTCCACCAGGACAGATAGCTCAGCCTGGACCAAAGGACGCAGACGGTCCTCTAGAGCCGACACTATGTCCTTAAACACAGAGCAATGCAGAAGACAGGCATGGTTAGAGAGGTAACAGAACAGAAATAGGACACAGACAGGGCATTGGCACACTGAGTGTTACACCAGTGGTAGGTCTAGATGAAGCCCAAATGAACTGTATGAGATTGGGGCCTGGATTCCAGCCCCTACATTTGAAGTCGTGACCAAACAAGGTACAGGGAAGCTGACAAAACTGAAAAACACTATGGTGAACTTTGTGACCTTATTGTCTCAGACTGCACACTGGGAAAAAAATGTATAAAAGCAGAAGTAGACCACGGTTTACCAAAAACCTCGAAAACAGACCAGCCCAATCCAACTCCCCCCGCTCTATATCCCCATGAGTCAGTCATGATAAACTCCATGGAAATAAGAAAACTGTTACAGTTGCGTCACACTGTGTGTTGATGTAGACATTGTCTTGCGTAGGACGGAGGGAAGGCGGGAGGGATTCTGGTAGAGTTACTGTATACAGTGTGATGGGTACAAAGAAATTGCAACACACACACTAGATTAGATTTCTGGGGGATTACAGGTCATTCGTTACTAACGCAATTCCATGAATTCTGTTTCTGGGAACTGGTCAATTCATCACAGCCATTTTCAATTATTGCCATAGTTTTTCAAGACGATTTAAGTCAAAACTGAAACTAGGCCACTCAGGAACATTCAATGTTGGTAAGCAACTCGTGAATATTTGGCCTTATGTTTTAGGTTATTGTCCTGGTGAAAGGTGAATTTCAAATCAAATCACATTTTATTTGTCACATGGCAGAATACAACAGGTATTCCTTACTGTGAAATGCTTACTTACAAGCCCTTAACCAACAATGCAGTTCAAGAAATAGGGTTAAGAAAATATTTACTAAATAAACTAAAGTAACACAATAAAAAGTAGCACAAAATTACATAACAATAACGAGGCTATATACAGGCGGTATCGGTACCGAGTCAATGTGCGGGGGTACAGGTTAGTTGAGGTAGTTTGTACATGTAGGTAGGGGTAAAGTGACTATGCATAGATAATAAAGAACGAGTATCAGCAGTGTAAAAAATAAAGGGGGGGGGGGGTGTCAATGTAAATAGTCTGGGTGGCATTTGATTAATTGTTCAGCAGTCTTATAGCTTGTTAGAAGCTGTTAAGGAGCCTTTTGGACCTAGACTTGGCACTCTGGTACCGCTTGCCGTGCGGTAGCAGAGAGAACAGTCTATGACCTGGGTGACTGGAATCTTTTACAATTTTTCGGGCCTTCCTCTGACACCGCCTAGTATATAGGTCCTAGATGGCAGGAAGCTTGGCCCCAGTTATGTACTGGGCTGTACGCACTACCCTCTGTAGCACCTTACGGTCGGATGCCGAGCAGTTGCCATACCAGGCGGTGATGCAACTGGTTAGGATGCTCTCGATGGTGCAGCTGTAGACATTTTTGAGGAGCTGGGGACCCATGCCAAATCTTTTCAGTCTCCTGAGGGGGAAAATGTGTTGTCGTGCCCTCTTGTGTTTGGACCATGTTGGTGATGTGGACACCAAGGAACTTGAAACTCTCGACACTCTCGACAACTGCTCACACTGAGGGAGAGGTTGTTGTCCTGGCACCACACTGCCAGTTTTCTGACCTCCTCCCTATAGGCTGTCTCATCGTTGTCGGTGATCAGGCCTACCACTGTTGTGTCGTCAGCAAACTTAATGATGGTGTTGGAGTCTTGCCTGGCCACGCAGTCGTGGGTGAACAGGGAGTACCGATGGGGACCAAGCATGCACCCGAGGGGCCCGGGTGTTGAGGATCAGCGTGGCAGATGTGTTGTTGCCTAACCTTACCACCTGGGGGCGGCCCTTCAGGAAGTCCAGGATCCAGTTGCAGAGGGAGGGGTTTAGTCCCAGGGTCCTTAGCTTAGTAATGAGCTTTGTGTGCACTATGGTGTTGAACACTGAGCTGTAGTCAATGAACAGCATTCTCACATACCGTAGGTGTTCCTTTTGTCCAGGTGAAAAAGGGCAGTGTGGAGTGCGATTGAGATTCCGTCATCTGTAGATCTGTTGGGACGGTATGCAAATTGGTGTGGTTCTAGGGTTTCCAGGATGATGGTGTTGATGTGAGCCATGACCAGCCTTTCAAAGCACTTCATGGCTACCGACGTGAGTGCTACGGGGCAATAGTCATTTAGGCAGGTTATCTCCGCATTCTTGGGCACAGGGACTATGGTGCTATAAACACGTGGGTATTACATACTCAGTCAGGGAGACGTTGAAAATGTCAGTGAAGACACTTGCCAGTTGGTCCACGCATACTCTGAGTACATGCCCTGATAATCTGTCTGAATGGTCACCTGTTTAAAGGTCTTGCTTACATTGGCTACGGAGAGCATGATCACACAGTCGTCCGGGAACAGCTGGTGCTCTCATGCATGCTTCAGTGTTGCTTGCCTTGAAGCGAGCATAAAAGGCATTTAGCTCGTCTGGTAGGCTCACGTCACTGTGCAGCTCACGGCTGGGTTTCCCTTTGTAGTCCGTAATAGTTTGCAAGCCCTGCCACATCCGACGAGCGACAGAGCTGGTGTAGTAGGAGTCAATCTTAGTCCTGTATTAATGCTTTGCTTGTTTGATGGTTCATCTGAGGGAATAGCGGGATTGTTCTCCCAGTGTCTGCTGGAAAGCAGACAGAAACAGATTTTCTTCTAGGATTTTGCCTGTGCCTAGCTCTATTTCGTTTATTTTTATCCCAAAAAAAGTCCCTACTCCTTGCCGATGACAACCATACACATAACATGATGCATCCACCACCATGCTTGAAAATATGAAGTACAGTACGCTGTGATGTGTTGTTTTGGATTTGCCCCAAACATAACGTTTTGTATTTAGGACATACAGTTAATTTCTTTACCACATTTTTTGCAGTATTACTTTAGTGCCTTATTGCAAACAGGATACATGTTTTGGAATACGTTTATTGTGTACAGGCTTCCTTCTTTTCACTCTGTCATTTAGGTTAGTATTGTGGAGTAACTACAATGTTGTTGATCCATCCTCAATTTTATCCTATCACATCCATTAAACTTTGTAACTGTTTTAAAGTCATCATTGGTGTGAGCAGTTTCCTTCCTATCCGGCAACTGAGTTAGGAAGGACGCTTGTATCTTTGTAGTGACTGGGTGTATTGATACACCTTCCAAAGTGTAATTAATAACTTCACCATGCTCAAATGGATATTCAATGTCTGTTTGTTTTTTTACCCATCTACCAATAGGTGCTCTTCTTTGCGAGGCATTGGAAAACTTCCCTGTTTTTTGTGGTTTAATCTGTGTTTGAAATGTACAGATAATCGTATGTGTGGGGTAAAGAGAGGTGGTATTCATCATGTTAAACACTATTATTACACACAAAGTGACTCCATGCATCTTATTGTGTGACTAGTTAAGCAAATTTTTGCGACTGAACTTTAGGCTTGCCATTACAAAGGGCTTGAATACATATTGACTCAAGACATTTCAGCTTTTCATTTTTTATTCATTTGTAAAATGTTTTAAAAACATAATTCCACTTTGACATTATGGGGTATTGTGTGTAGGCCAGTGACATACAATCTAAATGTAATCCATTTTAAATTGAGGCTGTAACACCAAAAAAATGTGGAAAAGGTCAAGGGGTGTGAATACTTTCTGAAGGCACTGTATTCCTGAATCCTCACCTGCAGCCTTTCTATGATGTTCCTGTAGCTAACGGACGCAGTGGCGTTGGAGTCCCTCCTGGGAGCGTTCTTGGCGGAGAGTCTCCAGCTCAAGATGGACTTGGTGACCACATTGTTGGACTTGACAAATAGGTTGTTCACCTGGCTGTCCAGGTCCACTGGGATCGCGATGGCTCTGCTCTTGGCTGTGTGAAATGAAACAGTAGGACACAAACTTAAGAGGGATGCTCGTTTTTTTTTTATTTTTGAAAGATGTATTTTTTTCTTCTAGATGACAGATAAAATGAGCTCATTGGCTTGTGACTACAAAGAAGATGTATTTCTCTGACTTTATCAAGACAGTGTTTGGGCAACAGGTGGAGGCCAATTGCAGGTATCTTACCCACGTCTGACAGCACCTTGATACAGGCCTCAACGGAGGCCTTCTGAGTGGGGTTGAGCCAGTTGCAGTGGTATACCCTGAACACCCCCTGCAGGAGCTGTACAAACACCGGCTGACGAGTCTAAGAGAAAGCGCGAGAGAGAGACAGACAGACAGGAAGTAAAGACAGTAGATATGAGAGGAGAAAAGACGTCAAAAGACAAGTCAGAAGCTGCACATTAAACAAAGCTAAAATCCCCAGCAGTGATCAACAAAGGCTTTTGTGGTTTATCACAGACCATATTTCTAGAACCCAGTTTCCCCAACGTGAGGGTGCCATCAGACACAAATTGAGTCATGTTCAGCAAGAAGAAATCAGAGAAAACCTTTGAAACCGAGAAAGTATCACATGAACGTTTATTTACGTTTCAAAGCGTTTTTTCCTGTTTGCCCGTACAATTCTCGAACCTTTAACAGTATGTACTGTAAAAGTGCTATAACATACAGTATATGTAAGAGGGTCTAACACTTCTAGTATGCCTGTTGGTTATCACCAGAATCAGCTCAGGTCCCAACTACTACTAGACCAATGTCTAATACATACAGTATCACCGCTACCACCAGGACCAAACAACACCCTGTGAACCAGCTGCACACAAACCTACGGCACAACATACTGTATACCTCCGTTATCTTTCCCAGAATGCTTGCCTGTCATGGGAAAGAAGGGAATGAATATCATTAGGCGGTTCACATTAACTGGTGTATTGAGTCTAATGGGATGTAGGATGGTGGAGGAAATGGGTTGGAAAGGATGTGGAAATGACTATAAGAGAAACTAAACCTAATAAAGTCTAAACAAAAACCTAGTTCCTTACAGGAATTGGTATTACTAGACAACTCCAGGAATGATTGTAAAACCCTTAGAGTGAAGTGGGCAAGTCTTTTCCTCCACATGTCATACATCCCAACCATTTATAGTAGGCCACAGAGTGATTTACCATTCATTACGTGACATTTGCAATTATATCCCAGCAAACACATCCCAGGTATCTTGTGAAAACAAGCTTAAAGATCTGGGAAGGAACTGAAGGGAGGATTCTAAAGCATTTGCACACACCATCTGTAAAGAATTCTTGGAAGGTGCTGACTCAGTTCTGTGAAGACCAGTCATTGAGGAAACGTCTGGCTACTCTATGACTGCTGGTAAGGAACAGACCCAGGGGATGGAAAACCAATTACAGTGGGACTTTTACTCATACTTACATACACCTGACGTGCCAGCTATTTGAAGCAATATGTCATATATTACATGTTAACTGTCAGTGTAGAGCCTTTGGGGATAATGTTTCTTCCACACAGACGAGGAATTCATTAATGCCTTTTAGAAAATGATAAGTTAACACAGATCACTATCAACAGAAAATGATTGATGACCAGATTTCACCCAACAGCGTAGAATATCCACCATTCAACTGCTTTTATTTAGTGTTATATGTTACGGTGGACATGGTTACCTGCAGACTGGTGCTCTGGTCAGAGAAGGGCGAGCTGAAGAAGGTGGTGACGATGCTCATGACTGTCTCTGTCACGTAACCCTCCAGAACCGTGTCTGCATGCTTCCTGTCACTGGTGTTGTTGCACACCTACAGACAGCAGACACGGACAACCAAGGTTAACCTGACTCACTCACCAGACAGACGTGGGTAATGGGTGAGCATTCACTGGATCACACTTCCTGGATCCTCACAGGAAGGAGGATATAATATTGTTACTCCACGCTGTGATCTCACTCCCAGGAGAACATATAAGGCTAACTTTATTTTGAGAGTCTCCCTGTAGAATGCTCAGCAGACTATCAACAAGGTCTCAGTAACATGTCACCAGCATGTCTGTTGACTAGCCATCAGATATGGAAGAGAGGTGATGTGTGTTTGTTTACCCTGCAGATGTCCACCAGGAAGTTCTCAAAGAGCTTCCACATGTGGTTGCTGGTGTAGATCTCCTTCATCTCCACCTCTGTGTCCACGTAGCAGTGGTTCAGGAAGTTGATGTAGGCTATCTTCACCTGGAGAAAAAGTTAGGCACCTATGAAGTTGTTCATTCCTAAGTACAGAATTATCTCAAGAGCCCAGAATGGTCATTTAACTTGCTGCAAGAAGCAAATGTTCAAATGAGTCACATGAATACAACATGTACACCAGGCTCTTTATCATTTCAGTAGACTACCAATGCATGCCTTTTAGCTCTTCGGTCAATCACTCACCTCAGGGATGCAGTCCTCATGGGTGACCACCCTCACTATGTCATCCAAAGGCAGCAGAGAGTTACACTTGATCTCAGTGTAGACGTTTTTTCCCTCGGTGCAGACAGCCAGCAGCTCTACCAGGTGGATGTGGTACCTCAGAGCGCTGTTCTCATCCATACGATCCCGCTCCGACCGCATCATCGTGACCAGGGTCTGGAAGGACGCACGGTCGTTGTAGAACACAAGGACATCCTCGCCCGAGTTCACCAGCTGAGCAGGAGGAAGACAGACACTGTAGTTATCAGATGCTGCTGACACATGATATAGATTTGAACTCATTTTTGTTTGGGTAGTATAACAGGTTTATATTGCTAAAATGCATAATGTATTTGATTTGCATTAGAATCATGTGTGCACTGTAATTATGGTGTCCCACCTCAGCCATGACGGTGTCCTGACACTTCTTGATGAACTTGTTCTCGGCTTTGACAATGGTTTGAAGGAATTTGAGGTACTGGACATGGCGGCCGTGCGTCTCGGTGCAGTGGATAAAGTGCTGCACCACGCGCTCGTTGATCTCACTGCACAGCTGGAAGTTATTCATGAAAACGTGCTGCATGGTGATTGCCTCCAGAATCTGAAGAGAAGGTGAAATAGAAGCATCAAACTAGTGGACTTATTGGTATGGGAAGGATGGAGTACCACTGGTTCCTCCCAGCCCTAACCCTTTCCCCAGGAAAGTACACTCACCCCTGGGTTGAGGAATAGGTTGATGTGCTTGTGCAGCAGGATCTGGTTCTGCTGGTTCCCTGCACAGAAGTTCTGGAGGAACTCATGAGCCAGCTTCATGATCTCCTGCATACGGACGTCCTCGCCCTGGAGTGTTCATCATAAGTACAGGCAAACACACATCCAAAGAGCTGCAGCTATCATTCAAACCTTCCACAAATGAAATTATTGACCAAGCTTATGTACTGTAGAACTCTATGGCATAAATGCTCTACTGTTTTCTTCATGCCTTTTTGGTCAGTCTATAAAGGGATGTGTTGAGAGTATTAGGTCTGGCTCATCATATTCTCCAGTACCTTCTCATAGGGGATCTGCAGTAGCTCCAGCACCACACTGTGGGCCCCCATGTTCCTCAATAGTCTCTGCTGCTGCTTCTTACTCTTCTTCCCCGATGCTCCCTCCTGGACACACAGCTTACTGAGCCGCAGCAGGATCTGAACACAGGGGAAGAGAGAAGGGGCTCAGAGACTGTCTGCCTTATACATCTCCAATGACTGACAACATCATAAAAGAGTGAAGGCAATGACTCCTTACACCACCAACTCAGAGATGAGAGAAAATGAAGAAGATGGTACCTCCTTCATAACCCTGTAGTTGTAACTGCTGTTGCTTTCCTCCTTCTTTTTGTCAGAGCCGCCTGAATCCCCCTGCACATGGACAGTGTTAGAATGAGAGCTTGTTCATATTCATGTGAAGCATTCCAAAAACAATCCTTGAGATGTACAATAATCGCTGGGAAGTTTTGACGCAATACCTTCTTTTTATGGTCGGACTCTGAGGGTCCGTCCCCTCCGTCATCGTCCCCTTGCCTCTTGTACACCCACAGCTCCGACTTCTCCACGATGGAGCGCAGCTGGTCCAAGTCGGACTTGATCTGCTTGTAGTTGTCCACATCTTGGCTGGTCACCAAGAGCTGGACCTAAGGGAAGAGGAAGCGCTATAACTCAGTTTAGACTTAAGTTTAATCTCCACAGCAAGCTAGGCCTTTAATTGCCTTGAAATCAAATGACTTTAATGCTCATTCATATGATGCCTTTCTAACTAAAGATACGATTCTTGATGAGTGTGCGGAGAACTGATACAGTGGACCTGTGAGTTCTTGTGGCTGTGGCACCTGTGGGTTTGGTCGGAGGCCTACCTGTTTGAAAGCCATGAGGACTTCCTGTCTCTGGCTGAAGTGTCTGAAGAGCAGCTGGAGGGCCCCAGACACCAGGGGAGGGTAGTCATGCATGGTGAGGTGCAGTAGCACCCTCAGGAAGGTTCTCCCACCATGGTCATCCAGGTCCAGAGGGGTGTTCTCCTCACTGCAGAACAACACACCAGGCTCAGACACTGGGGACTGAGTATCCCAGTCTTAAAAACAGTCCTTTTACGGAGACTGACACTGCATTGCTTTAAAATGAGAGGGTTTACCTTCCTCCAAAGATTGCCTCTGCCTGCTCTTCTATGTTCTCAAAATCTAGAGCCCCTAACAAAACAAATGAAGCATTTACATTCTTGTGAAGCCCGTTTGAAGGCTATACTTCACTTTAGAAACCATCGACACCACAAATGAACTTGATAAATATCTGAAAATAAAAATGTAATACAAATACTAAGGGTGTAAGGACATGTGGCATCTGTTATGTCTGTAGTGTCTGTAGCTTGAGGGTAAAAGCAGTAAGAAAGAAAAGGCAAGGCTATGGTTTTCAGTATGCTGACCTGTCATATTATTTCCATCTTGACTAGCACTAGACAATGTATTATCACCCTGAGGGTTACTCTCATCAAACTCTCGCTTGAAGATACAGAGCAGGCAGGAGATCCTGTAGTCTAGCCGCACATTCAGAATGAACTAGTGAGCAGGAACAGAGCACATCAGTTAGTTAAAACACCAGGCTTCGGAGCTCACCACAAGAATAATCATACTGAGAAAAATATGTCCTTCATCTAGATTTTGTACACATTTGTATATGATACTATGGGAAATCAAAGCCAAGATATTTGGATACAACATCAGAAAATCTATATACAAGGCCAGATGACGGTGCAGACGTTACCTGGAGGATCTCGATGATCTTGAGCTTGGTGTCCATCACCATGATGTCCTCCCTCTCCGGCTCTGTCTGGGTCTTGACCACACCCTCCTCCGGCTGGTGGGTGGGGGTGATAGGGAGGAAGCCCCCCCCTCGAAGGACCACCTGGGTCATCAGCTCCCCCACCCCATGGATAGACTTCATCACATTACTGCCTGTGGACACACACATACACACAAAAACGCACACACCTCAGAGTTGAATTGGGGTGCATACTCACACACAACACATTAACCAAACCTAATTAACTCCCACATGATTCCTCATATAACGGAAGGGTATTGAGAGCGAGAGAGTGCACCTCAATTACACTACATCAGTAACAGCCAATACCAATTGACAGACAGGAAGAAGTTGGGTGTTCACCTTGTTTTTCCTCTCCCTTCTCCAGCTTGGTAATGGGGTAAATGGTGCTGACATGAACACAGTCCAAGATGTTCAATAAGATCTTAGTCAGTCGCAGCAGGTCACTGAAGTTATAGAAGCCAAAGTAAATGAGGTTCCTTGCCAGGTTCACTACCTTTTAACAGAAAAAATTGAAAACGGAAGTGAGATAATTCCCCATATTATACATTCTCTCTGGTTGACACTTTGTGATTTTTTTAGAGAAAACTACCTCGAAGGTGAGCTTGTTTTTCTCTCTGTCGTCGAAAGGGATGTTCTGAGACACCACAGACATCAGGTAGTTCTCCACAAACTCCATGGTCAGGCAGAACCTTTCCTTGATCTCATCTCTGGTGGTCCCATCATTGTCGTAGCTTAGAAAGTGAGAGGACATTATTGTGTAAAGACTCAGAGGTAGCCTATAGATGAGCTCAGGTAATGCAGAAAATCGCTGATAGGACCCTAACAACACGTTCATAAACCCCACTCACTTGTCAATGGCGATCTTGGAGGGGATCTCGGACCAGAGGCGTGCGTACTTGACTGGCGTGACCTGTTCCTGGGGGTCGCGGTCCACGTGCATGTGCAGCATCATGCGGCAGAAGGATGCCCTAAGGTCGTAGGGCAGGTCTTCGTCAGACATGCAGCGCAGGATCAGGTCCACGTCTAGCTGGCCAGAGATCTTATTGATGGCCAGGTACTGACGGTCCAGACACATCCGCGCAAACAGATTCAGCTGGTACCTGCAGGGGGGAGAGGAGCATACTTTAACATCTGGTCGGGGTATTAGTCTGAAAGCAGACTATGTACATAGACAATCAAACTGTCCCATATGCTTTTACATACTGTACATCCAAACATGTCATTGCACCCATAATCCAACCTTAACTCCTTCTGAACACTGTAAGGTGCTAAACCCTGACCTGTAGTAGCTGACCACCTCCTGGTCCTCCTTCTGGCCCTCCTTGGCGTCCTGGGCCAACTCTCTGACACTCTTGCTCCTGATCTCCTTGCAGTTGTCCCTCCAGAAGAGCCACACCTCCTCCTCGTCCTCCTCCGTCTCTATGGGATTCTCCCCCATTGTTACAGCCTCAATCTCAAAGCGCGACAGAACTAGCCTGGTCGGCGGCAAATAAAACAGACAGTCAACATAGTGCAAAGTAACTGCCGAAAACAATGAATACTGAAACACGCGTCAGTCTTTGTTTTCATAATCAACAGCATTACTAATAACACTATATTGGAGCCAATCTAATTAGAAAGCATCAGTATAATGTTCAAACATGCGCGCACCCACGATCATGTTTTTAGTGGGGTTTACTTAGTCTCGATGAGGATGTCTGCATTGGATGGGTCCAGCACGGCGTTACAGATGAGCTCCTGAGTCACTGGGATGGACTTGTTCATGGACACACACAGATCAGACAGGTAGTCCAGAAACCTGGAGATGAGGGTCAAAGAGAAGGGGATAGTCAACATACAGGTCCAGCTGCCTAGGAGGAGGCATACACCACCCCAACAGATTAACACTGACGTTGGTGGTAAACTGAAGAATAGGGCTACCGCACACAGAGCTACCGTAGACAACCTTGATGCTATGGCCGAAGACAGGAAGAAGTAGTCCCGCTATGACCTCCGCAGAGTCAACAAACGAGCAAAAGGACAATTTAGGAATAAGGTCGAATCATAATACACAGACGCCCGCCTCATGTTGCAGGGGCTACATTCCAATAACGATTACAAAGGAAGACCCAACCCTGCCCAACGATGCCTCTCTAGCAGACAAACTCCTTGCATGCACGCTTTGACAACATTGAGCCGGGTGTGAGGATTGGGTGATCTCGCTCTCTGAGGCCGACGTGAGAAGGGTCTTTAATCAGGTCAACACCCGCAGGGCTGTGGGCCCCGATGGTACTCCAGGGTGCGCTCTAGGGGCATGCGCAGAACAACTGGCAAGCATATTCACAGTTATTTTCAACTTCTCCATGCCCCAGTCTGTAATTCCCACGTTTTAAAATGACCACAATCCTTCCTGTTCCTAAGAATTCTAAGGCTTCATGCCACAATGACTAATGCCCTGTAGCACTCACTTCTGTAATCATGAAGTGCTTTGAGAGGCTGGTTATGGCACACATTAACTCCACCATCTCAGCCACCCTAGACCCACTCCAATTTGCATACCACCCCAACAGATCCATAGATGACGCGATCTCAATTTTTCCACACTGCCCTCATCCACCTAGATAAGAGGAATACCTATGTGAGAATGCTGTTCATTGACTACACACCATTGTCCCCTCCAAGCTCGTCACCAAGCTTAGGACTCTGGGTCTGAACACCTCCCTCTGCAACTGGAACCTGGACTTCCTGACGGGCCGACCCCAGGTGGTAAGGGTAGACAACATCTCCTCCGCCACGCTGACCCTTAACACAGGGGCCCCACAGGGGTGTGTGCTTAGTCCCCTCCTGTACTCCCTGTTCACCCACGAAAGTGTAGCCACGCACGATTCCAACACAATTATCAAGTTCGCTGATAACATGACGGTGGTAGGCCTGATCACCGGCGACAATGAGTCAGCCTATTAGGGAGGAGGTTAGTGACCTGGCAGTGTGGTGCCGGAGCAACAACCTCTCCCTCAACGTCAGCAAAACCAAGGAGCTGATCGTGGACTACAGGAAACGGAGGGGTGAGCACTTATTTCATTGTGTATTTCATATTCTTGTGTTTTTTTCTAATAATACATTGTTATTGATCCTTGCAATATTGGGATTTGAAAGGCATGTGACATTAAAACTTGAAAACTACAGGGTGTACAACAGTGCACTAGCCAGTATCCACAGTACAGGCTCCCAGAGTAGGCTTATTCAGGCTCTGTGACCTGCTACAGCCCTGTGCTGCTGGAAACAGAAGGCTCCAGTCCCGACACAGTCCCCCTCCCAGCTCCATCAGACCCCAATAAAAGCCCCCTTTATCCAGACCCTTGGATCAGCATGGTTCTCATATCGCCAGCAGCACAAGACTGGAGCTCGACAGCACTAATGACAGCAATTACCTCCAGTGCCAGGGTCCAAAACAATCCCATCCTCTGATACCCTCATGCATACATTTGAATACATCTACATCTACTACATTCCCTGGCTGGTGCTGTATAAACAAACTTCCACCCACAGACAACCTTCTGAATCAGGCCCATGGCATGCCACCATCCTATTGCCCCGTCCTCTTGGTCTCACCTGGGCTCCCGGTTCTTCCTGACCAGGGTGACAAAGGTGTCGATCTCTGCGGCCGTAATGTGTTTTTCCAGAAGCTTGCGGTTGTTGTGGAGCAGGGCAGTTATCGTGTCCTCAGCCAGAACGTCGTAGCCTATCTGCTTCTGCATGAAGCGGAACTGCTTGGCTATGTACTCCTGTGGAGGGGGAGTCAGTGAGGGTCAGGACCATTCTAATGCACAACTAACAGGTTAAGTATATTTAGCCTTTTAGCTAGCACATTTCTTCTGTGTGTCTGAGTTGATCGATGCAATCAATCAGTTCTGCCCACCGACCTGGTTCTTCCTGTAGTCTTGTTGGGAGTGCCGTAATACCCGGTAACAGAGCCTGCAGATGTGCCTGAAGGGGGCATGGCGCTGGTCACCAAGCTCTTCCAATCGCAGCATAGGACCATCCCCACTGTCCGTGAACGGGGCTTGGAGAAGTTTGAAAATCTAAAGAGGGATATGGATTCCATATGTCATTTAAATTGCGACACTCAAATTGACAATGTGGGGAGGTCAACTTAACATTGACTATCATAAGTACCCCAAGCCCAAAGTAGACGATACTACCACGGAATGAGCTGTACCTGTTTGAGGATGTTCTGCTCCCTCATGAGTTTCTGTCTCTCTCTGTTGGGCTTGTTGACCATGATCTCCAGCACGTCCTGGCCAGTGTTGGGGATGTCACACACGAAGAAGACCAGGTCCTCCAGTAGCTTAGTGACAAACCTGGAGACCAGAGAGACAGGGCCAGAGAGGAATGAATGGTTCCACCAGGATCCCAGATAACACCGACTCCTACAGCCAGCCTCTCTAGAGAGAGGAGCCACGGACAATAGCTAAAAGAGAAAAACTATGGAATACCCGGTGGACCTTAAAACGATGACACATCTCAACATGAAAAATAATACTTAAAAATGTTAAAAGGCCAACAGCAATCTTCTAAAATGACTTTCAACCTACCAGATATTTACAAAAATGTAATACAGTAGGTCAAAAGGTTACTGCCGGCATCTGTTTCAAACACACACTTTACCTCCTCTCATTCTGTGTTATAGTGCCCTTCTCCAGTTTGCCAGCAATGGATGCCAACACTTTACTGGCATCGTTGGCCAAGTCTAAGTCTCTGACTTCCGCTGGGGGGACAGGCACTATGGCAAAGGCCTCTTTGTCTTCTTTAACCGCTGATGTGCCAATCTAAAAGAACGACGTGTAAAACATACTTTGAATAAATAGATTTTACAAGTCCGATCAAAGGTCACACACTAGTATCCTTCCCAGCCACTCACCCGTAACATGACAGGCTTCTCCTCCTCCTTGTCAATGGGGTTGTTGGTGCTGTGGACCCATGTGTTGGTGCAGAGGTGCCTGAGCCTCACAAAAGAGTTCCTGAGGGAACAGGACAGAGCAACTCAGAGGACCGCACCAACACAAAAAACAACAACAGTCCACTATACTAGTCTACCTCTATGATAATTCTACTAAGAGGCCTTTTACATGCAAAATTATGTTTGTGGATAGTAATTCTTCAGGTGATTTTTTCCCCCGGTGTCAACCTTACAGTAAGTAGCCTTGAAAGGTGAACTTTGTTTAAACATTTATATTGTTTGCAGAAGTATTTGGGATTACTAGGGAATACCAGCTGTGTTTAGTCTGTAATGCTCTTTCAACTTGGATGGGAAAAAAATGTTGTCTTATTAAACCAAGCCCTGTGAGGACAGAATGGGACGCTCAATAACATACGTCACTCAATTTCTCAGAATCTGCTCTTGATGCAAGAGCTCAACTGTATACAACCGTGCATGGTGACTCTGCATGGTCATAGATGCCTGAGTCAGGACAGGAGATTCTTCAAATTAGCCACCTTTTGCCTTGATGACAGCTTTGTACACTCTTGGCATTCTCTCAACCAGCTTCATGAGGTAATCCCCTGGAATGCATTTCAATTAACAGGTGTGCCTTGTTAATACTTAATTTGTGGAATTTCTTTCCTTCTTAATGCGTTTGAGCATATCAGTTGTGTTGTGACAAGGTAGAACTGGTATACAGAAAATAGACATATTTGGTAAAAGACCAAGTCCGTATTATGGACTTCCTTTATTACTTTACTTGAAGACATGAAGGTCAGTCAATCCAGAATATTTCAAGAACTTTGAAAGTTTCTTCAAGTGCAGTCGCAAAACCATCGAGCGCTATGATGAAACTGTCTCTCATGAGGACCACCACAGGAAAGGAATATCCAGAGTTACCTCTGCTGCAGAGGATAAGTTCATTAGAGTTACTGGCCTCAGAAAATGCAGTTCAAAAAAATGCTTCACAGAGTTCAAGTAACAGACACAAGAAACAGACACATCTCAACATCAACTGTTCAAAGGAGACTGCATGAATCAGTCCTTCATGGTTGATTTGCGGCAAAGAAACCACTACTAAAGGACACCAATAATAAGAAGAGACTTGATTGGGCCAAGAAACACGAGCAATGGACATTAGAGCGGTGGAAATCTGTCCTTTGGTCTGATGACTCCAAATTTGAGATTTTTGTTTCCAACCGCTGTGTCTTTGTGAGATGCAGAGAAGATGAACGGATGATCTCTGCATGTGTGGTTCCCACCGTGAAACATGGAGGAGGAGGTGTGATGGTGTGGGGGTGCTTTTCTGGTGACACTGTCTGTGATTTATTTAGAATTCAAGGCACACTAACCAGCATGGCTACCACAGCATTCTGCAGCGATATGCCATCCCATCTGGTTTGCGCTTCGTAGGATCATCATTTGTTTTTCAACAGGACAATGACCCAACACACCTCCAGACTGTGTACGGGCTATTTGACCAAGAAGGAGGAGAGTGATGGAGTGCTGCATCAGATGACCTGACCTCCACAATCACCCGACCTCAACCCAATTCAGAAGGTTTGGGATGAGTTGGACCACAGAGTGAAGGAAAAGCAGCTAACAAGTGCTCATCATATGTGGAAACTCCTTCAAGGCTGTTGAAAATGCATTCCAGGTGAAGCTGGTTGAGAGAATGACAACAGTGTGCAAATCTATCAAGGCAAAGGGTTGCTACTTTGAAGAATCTCAAATATAACATATATTTTGATTTGTTTAACCTTTTTTTGGTTCCTACATGACTCCATGTGTTATTTCATCGTTTTGATGTCTTCACTATTATTCTACAATGTAGAAAATAGTAAAAATAAAGAAACACCCTTAAATGAGTAGGTGTGTCCAAACTTTTGACTGGTCCTGTATATCAATTGGTTGTTCAAACAACCTAAAACCAACTTAGTTATAGATGATGGTAATAACGTTTAGAGTGGGCTCTCACCACTAGTGGGTGTGATGACTTTCTGTAACATCCTCAAACAAGATGTATGAAAATCTAGTTCCAAAATACAAATACTTTGATGTTTTGTGTGCCAAAACACCAGTGTCAGCCAAACAGCTTCTTTGTTGTTCAACGCGATGTGCCATTCATAAAGGCTGCTGTAGCTACTGCTACCTAGCATGAGGACGAAAAGGGCAGTTTTCCGGAAAAAATAGCAGTATTTCAATCTTCCCAATGTATCAGTTTGGATAAAGGTAACATTTGGAGTACAGTGGCATATCCCATCCCTGTATTTATATTTTTTATTCAACTAAGCAAGTCAGTTAAGAACAAATTGTTATTTACAATGTTTACATTGTAAACACAATTTAACCAACACCCATCTATTTTTGTGGCTAACTGGACCTACCATTTGGTTTTGAATTACTGAAACCAAACCATAAGATTTGAATGAAAAGTATTTGAATAAACATGAAAAAGGTGAACGTAAGAAGCGCTCAAAATTTCAGATAGGCTACATGTCATATTAAACTGCAAATAAACACTCTAAATAGGTCAGGAGGCAGACAGGGAGCCTAAAAAAGAAATGAATTATCTAGGCTATATTATTTCAATTATCTCACGGCTATAGCCTACAAAGAAATACATTGTGAAGTATTTGCGAGTACGACACAGTAGTCTGGTAGGAGTCAGGGTCATTAGGCGCTCAGCATTTTAAACAACATTTCATTGTGTTAACTCATTTTAGTCTATAAATTGCACATATAGCCCTGTGACTTACTTAGAATTAAATACAAATTAAATGAAAAATGCCTTATTAGACTCAGTCTACAGTGCCTTTGAATTCATTTTTAGAAACAGCAGTTTGTCCAGAGTCTGTGGCTTAAGGCTCATTCCGACGGTGCAGGGAGAGCAGACCAACAGCGGAGAATATCATCTCAGCGCTTGCAGAGCCACTGGAGATGCTAAACACCTTTCTGGCCACTCTTACCAGGCTGATATATATATATATACATACATACATACATATACACACACACACACACACACACACACACACACACACACACACACACACACACACACACACACACACACACACACACACACACACACACACACACACACACACACACACACACACACACACACACACACACACACACACACACACACACACACACACACACTACCGGTCAAAAGCTTTAGAACACATACTCATTCAAGGCTTTTCTTTATTTTTACTATTTTCTACATCGAAGAATAAGACATCAAAACTATGAAATAATTTATATTTTGCAATGTTGTTCAAAAGTGTTGGAAAAACGTGTCAATAACCAACTGACTGGCTCACAAGTCCTCAACTGCCAGCTTCATTAAATAGTACCCGCAAAACACCAGTCTCAACGTCAACAGTGAAGAGGCGACTCTGGGATGCTGGCTTTCTAGGCAGAGTTGCAAAGAAAAAGCCATATCTCAGACTGGCCAATAAAAATGTAATATTAAGACGGGCAAAAGAACACAGACACTGGACAGAGGAACTCTGCCTAGAAGGCAAGCATCCCGGAGTCTCCTCTTCGCTGTTTATGTTGAGACTGGTGTTTTGCGGGTGCTATTTAATGAAGCTGCCAGTTGAGGACTTGTGATGCATCTGTTTCTCCAACTAGACACTCTAATGTACTTGTCCTCTTGCTCAGTTGTGCACCGGGGCCTCCCACTCCTCTTTGTATTCTGGTAGAGCCAGTTTGTGCTGTTCTGTGAAGGGAGTAGTACACAGCGTTGTACCAGATCTTCAGTTTCTTGGCAATTTCTCATATGGAATAGCCTTTATTTCTCAGAACAAGAATAGACTGACGAGTTTCAGAAGAAAGGTCTTTGTTTCTGGCCATTTTGAGCCTGTAATCGAAAGCACAAATGCTGTTGCTCCAGATACTCAACTAGTCTAAAGAAGGCCAGTTTTATTGCTTCTTTAATCAGAACAACAGTTTTCAGCTGTGCTAACATAATTGCAAAAGGGTTTTCAAATGATCAATTAGCCAATTAAAATAATAAACTTGGATTAGCTAACACAACGTGCCATTGGAACACAGGAGTGATGGTTGCTGATAATGGGCCTCTGTAGATATTCCATAAGCAAAAATGTTATATATATATATATATTTATTAGGTAGGCCTAAAGGTTTTTAGGCAAAATAACCCAATCAAAACGGAAAGCTCATTGAAAGTTGGAATATGCCAGACCTATTGGGCCAAAATCAATTATGGCCTATTGTATAGTTAAAATAACAAAAATGAAGGAAACTTTTAAGAGATCAGATTGTTTTTGATTATAAATGACACTTAATTAGCTACCCACCTCGTTCCTTTCTTTTAGCACGTGCACGTAGTAAGTAGGCTACACCATCACGATTTCAGGATATGGGGTGGCAGGGTGCCTAGTGGTTAGAGCTTTGGACCAGTAACCCGAAAGGTTGCTAGGTCGAATCCCCGAGCTGACAAGATAAAAATCTGTTGTTCTGCCCCTGAACAAGGTAGTTAACCCACTATTCCTAGACTGTCATTGAAGATAATAATAATAATTTGTTCTTAACTGACTTGCCTAGTTAGATAAAGAAATAAATACAGTACGATTCTTTAGTTGTGGACATTAAATCACCGCACTCCGTCCCTTGCTCTTGGTTCTCATCTTTGTAAATCACATTGATTTTGCACTTATCTGTTTTATCAGTTTCTTTATGAAAATATTTAGCAAACTTCATGACAGTAGCTAAAGCAAGGGGGTATAGCGGCACACAAGCAGACTACAAATGCATATTGGGCCGGGCATGCCCTGAGCTCGTGAAATGAGCGCTACTGGAGCGCTATTGGAACGAAATTGGAGCAGGGGCGAGAAGGCCGACACTCCAGCCTTTGGGAATCTCACTCTGTGCTCCAGTCAAATTGAGCACTCGTCGCTCCCTTCAGCTCTGCTCCGCTCACATACTCTGGTATCCACCTTCTCTGGCCGTAGGCGCAGACAGTACACCAGACACTGGCTGTATTCTTGGCCTGGTTGCGTAATGACCCATTAGGCTAACAGGCTTACCTTTGTGTAGACCATCCACCATGCTCAATCTAATGACTCACACCTAAAGCTCAGCCTGCCTACTCGTGTCCTGAAGAACATGGGTGATTTCAGGTAGGAAGGGAGGGGAGGAGGAGCCGAGAGGGAGGGTGCAGCCAATAGTAGCCAGAAGGCAGGCACGCACCTGACAACATTACACAATGCAGTCTTTGACACTACAGTGAGAGGCGCTGGCCTTATCTGATGTGATGCTGGTGACAGAAACAACCACACTATTGTTATTTTAGCAAACACTGCCATTGCACACGATACAGTCAATAAGGGTGAAGAAGAAGGAACACAGCAAAGGTAAATATAGACATATGATATGTCAGCAATCTACGCCCTGTTGCGCACATGCGAGAGCTAGTCATCTTTACTCACACTAGTGTGTGTGTGTGTGTGTGTGTGTGTGTGTGTGTGTGTGTGTGTGTGTGTGTGTGTGTGTGTGTCAGTCAATAGAGTTTCAGACACTTGTAGAATCTATGTCAAGGTGCATTGAAGCTGTTCTGGCTCGTGGTGGCCCAATGTCCTATTAAGACACTTTATGTTGAGAAAACCTGTTGTTCGAGGCAGGGTTTCTGTATAGCACTTTGTGACATCTGCTGATGTAAAAAGGGCTTCATAAATACATTGGATCGAGCACACCTTAATATTACATCGTCTGATGTCCATATTTGCAGTAATACAGTATATGGACAGAACCTGATCATTCCCATGTATTTGGAAGTAGCCGTCTGAAAGAGCAGTTTACTTCATGAGAAATATGATGGTGTGTTTTCTGTGTGGGGGCAGATGGATGGTTATTCAACATCTGGCTTCCGTGTTTAGTTAGGGGACCGGGAGGTGGCTAGATCAAGACATGTTGCAACATCTTCTGGTTCTCCTGAACAAGCCTGCAGTGCTGCAGTCTGCCTCATCACCATGGTTTCCTGCTTCAAACCATACCGGGACTTTCCTGACTATTATTAGATAGTAGAAAACAAACTGGACTCCCTCCTACACACACGCACACACAGAAAGTGGAATGAATGGCCAATGTCCGGTATCACCTCAGCAAGGTCAGAGTTCTGACTGATTTTGAGAAAACACAACAGCACATTGCTGTGGTAGATGGGGAGACATCTTAGAACTATGGATCACTTTGAAAACAAAAGTTCTAAAATTGAATCATGTGCACCACTAAGCTATGCTGTCCTGCAAACCTTCTATTCACATCAAAGAACAAACAATTGAACATTTCTTTAGCTATCCCACAATAGCCCTGAAATGGTCCTCTCTGAGGACTGCTCAGAGAGGCTGCTCCTTGGTTTCTCAGACTAACTAGGCTGCATGATTAGACACCCCTGAGGTCCCTTCCCCATCTCTATGAAGATGCGTCACGGGTGGGTGCCCCATCCAGTCAACACGTGACTGTCAGCAGCAGCAGCAGCCTGTAACACGGCCGCTACAGGAGGAAATAAAGTCCTGCCCACTACTTCCCCTGACTCCTAGTAACCCTGGACTCCCTAATAACCTGACGGTACAGGTTCACGTGGGGATAACGTTGGGATAAAGAGGGCACCAGACAGATTTGCATCAAGCGTCGCCTGTGCTATTTAGACCAGGTTGTTTGAAGATGTGATGAAAGACAGATCATAGCGGCAGGTAGGCTAGTGGTTAGAGCGTTGTACTAGTAACCGAAAGGTTGTACAAACGAATCCCCGAGCTGACAAGGTAAAAATCTGATGTTCTGCCCCTGAAAAAGGCACTGTTCTTAGGCCATAATTGAAAATAAGAATTTGTTCTTAACTGACTTGCCTAGTTAAATAAAGGTAAAATTTTAAAAATAGCAGGTATAGCATGTGTGGAGAGGTGTGATATTTGACTGTGTACCTGGGCACTAGGGAGTCCCCACCTCTCAGGGTGGTAGGGTCCAGCTCAAAGATGGAGGAGATGTCCATGCCATCAGGAACAGACACCAGTTGGTACATGACCCTTTCCTGGGGGGTTCGCAAACGCGCTCTCAGGGCCTCATGGTCCGAGTCCAACTGGAGGTACAGTATAAAGAGGACACTGTTAGTTCATATTGAAGTCCCAACACAGCAGTCCAGTTCATCATTTCAATATTACTGTGACTGTGTGTAACACAGATGAGGAATGAAGATATGTTTCCTCTAATCTGTTTCTAGTTAAGACTTATGCATGGCA
Source organism: Salvelinus namaycush (assembly GCF_016432855.1). Classification (NCBI taxonomy): domain Eukaryota; kingdom Metazoa; phylum Chordata; class Actinopteri; order Salmoniformes; family Salmonidae; genus Salvelinus; species Salvelinus namaycush. The sequence continues at coordinate 14,116,649 of NC_052326.1, read as the reverse complement.
ACAATAACTTAAAATCAGTGCTATATCAATGGATCACATTAAGAAGTTAAAGCATTGCAACATTGTTCGGGTTACTGCAGTCAGAGATTTTCTAATTTCCAGCTTTACAGTACAGTAAGGCAAGTTAATCATTATTCTGATATTGGGATAATTGACTAACCTAACTCCCTCTTTTCCTCCATCCCCCAAGACAAATACACAAACCAACACATCTCTCCTTGTATTAGCTGTACTCATCAGTACCACTCAGATGAGGACTGAGCAAGAAGTTACGTTGAGATGGGAGTTACGCCAACTCAGAGACCTTTTCCAATTTTAGAAGAGCTAATGTGTTGTTGACGCATCCTGTCAAGTTGACTGATCTAAAGGCTAATTCAATTCAGAATGCATTTAGATTTATATGATATATAAATCTATAAATAAAAACATTTGCGGAATGTTCCCCAATGATGGAAGGAGGGCCCCCCCCGAGTGAAAAAGTTTGGGAACCACTAATCTAGGCTAAGGGCTTATATAATAAGTGAGTTTTTATGAATGCAATTCAATAAGAAGGAAACTGAATCAAACTATGGAAAGACAGACAGACCCTGGATTCTACCACAGAAGATCATGTTTCTTTGGCATATTCCCTCCATAGACACACTCCACACAGAGTAATAGATGGTTTTCTACTGCCATCTATGGCGGAGCTCCAGTACCATACACAGAGAATATGGTATGATGACATCCAGTGAAGATCTACTACAACTGCCAATGCCATTGAATTTGTAAACCTAAATTACAAGTGGACGCTCTCCTTTCAGAATATGCAGAAAAATCTTCAAAATGTGATGATCGAAAATGGTTTTCATAAGAACTACTCAAAACTACACTACACACAAACAGTGGCTTGTATGGAGAGACCCGAATTAAGGAAGTCAGACCAAGATTTAGTTGAGCTCTCTTCAAGAGGGTGAATTCGCTATTAAATCATGGTTAAAGAATCTCTCAATTCATCAATGAAGTATTTCAGAGGATGAAACACACCAGGACAGACACAGTACCTGGAAGTTAAAGGGAACAGAATCAACCACCTGGAAAGAAAAACAAGATCCAACACAGAGTTGAAAGTGTAGATCAGCAGCGGTAAATAGGGCAAGTCAGAGCAAACACAGCTCACACATGAAACACAGACATAGAGTAGTCTCTGGTTGACTTACTGAGGATCTGGGCTCAGGACATTCTTCCTTATAGTCGGGGTTCACCTGAAAAGATATCAAGAACCAGAATGGGATACTTAACTCCAACATGTGAGGAAGCAAGAGGGAATACATAGTCCTCTTATAAGTGAATAGAAAGTAGATCAGGTCCAACTTAATCAAGCCCCGTTGTTAAGACTTTCAGATCGCATACTGAAGCACTACAAGATGATTGTATACATTATACTCCCAGGTATTAATCAACTGAGCCATGCAAGTGGTTGGTTGGTAGACTACCATGTAATAAGACTACTGTCGGTGTGAGAGGACTCACCTCAGCAGCCAGGTATGATCCTGTCGCAAGGTGTTTGAACCGGAACAGGCTGTTCCAGTAGCCAGCCCCGCCCCGACAAGGGTCATGGTGGACCACCTGATAAAAGAATGCAAAACCTGACAGCATGAGAAACAGCTGTCTGGACTGATAACATACGAGTAAAAACATCTTATAAGATACAAGACGACCCACATGGTTTCACCTGGTTCTCTCCATCCCAGGGGCCTAATTTATCAACCATGTGTAGGCAAAAACATGTGCGTAAACCAGGTATGGGATCATTTACACGCAAAGTGTGAGATTTAAAAATGGGAACGCTTGCTTGAGAGTGTATGTAAATGTACACACAGCCATGACCATGTGTATGCACAGTGCCAAGTGGGGGAATGAGGGAACTGCTTGTCAAGAGTAACCTATAGAATGGGGAAAACATATGTTGAAAATGTGTGAATTCAATCATTCTTCGATTTCATTGTATTTCCATTGTGAATTCATGCAACATAGTATCTTAACAGGCTATATCATATACATACATATACAAAGCATGTGGACACCCCCTCAAATTAGTGGACTTGCCTATTTCAGCCACAACCGTTGCTGACAACTATATAAAATTGAGCTCACAGCCATGCAATCACCATAGGAAAACATTGGCAGTAGAATGGCCTTATTGAAGATTTCAGTGACTTTCAACATGGCACCGTCATAGGACGTCACTTTTCCATCAAGTCAGTTCGTCAAATTTCTTCCTCGCTAGAGCTGCCACGGACAACTTAAGTGATGTTATTGTGGAAACGTCTAGGAGCAACAACGGCTCAGCCGCAAAGTGGTAGGCCACGCAAGCTCACAGAATGGGACTGCCGCGTGCTGAAGGTCGTAAAAATTGTCTGTCCTCGGTTGCAACACTCACTACAGAGTTCCAAACTGTCTCTGGAAGCCACGCCAGCATAATAACTGTTCGTCGGGAGCTTCATGAAATGAGTTTCCATGGCCGAGCAGCCGCACACAAGCGTCGGCTGGAGTGGTGTAAAGCTCACCGCCATGGGACTCTGCAGCAGTGGAAACGCGTTCTCTGGAGTGATGAATCTGCTTCACCATCTGGCAGTCCAACGGATTAATCTGGGTTTGGTGGATGCCAGGGGAACGCTACCTGCCCAAATGCATAGTGCCAACTGTAAAGTTTGGTGGATTAGGAATATTGGTCTGGGGCTGTTTTTCATGGATCGGGCTAGGACCCTAAGTTCCAGTGAAGGGAAATCTTAACGCTACAGTATACAATGAAATTCTAGACGATTCAGTGCTTACAACTTTGTGACAACAGTTTGGGGAAGGCCCTTTCAAGTTTCAGCATGACAATGCCCCTGTGCACAAAGCGAGGTCCATATAGAAATTGTTTGTCAAGATTGGTGTGGAAGAACTTGACTGGCCTGCACAGAGCCCTAACCTCAACCCCATCGAACACCTTTGGTATGAATTGGAGCGGCAACTGCGAGACAGGCCTCATCGCCCAACATCAGTGCCCGACCTCACTATTGCTCGTGCCTAAATGGAACCATGTCCCCGCAGCAATGTTCCAACATGTAGTGGAAAGCCTTCCCAGAAGAGTGGCAGCTGTTATAGCAGCAAAGGGGGGACCAACTCCAAATATGCCCATGATTTTGGAATGAGATGTTCAACAAGCAGTTGTCCACATACTCTTGGTCATGTAGTGTAATTTGACCACATCAGTGTATTTTGTTATGATAATAATCCATATAAAGTACAGTAATTATTAAATCAAAAGGCAAGTGTGAAAGTGAAACCATTGTTGAAGTTAATGGGAAATTGAATGCGAGAAAGCTGATCTTGCTCTGTTTGAGACACGCTGCATTTCGCAGAGAGCACGTTTTTTGTGACAGGTGGGACCTTTTTACAGAAAGTACAGATTGGCATATCAGATATCATTTTTTGCAAAGACCCTCTGGTGTTTGGCCACAGGCACACACCATCGCACAACAGTTTGTGGTCAAGAGGGGTTTCTTTGCAATTTATGGGTTCCCAAATACCAACGGAGCGATAAAAGCCCCATCCCAAAACGAGTTAAACTATGGAAAAGTCTACAACTCAATTAATGTGCAGGTGATAGGTTATGTGACGCACAAAAGACGCTGCTGAATGTGGCGGCAAGGTGGCCAGGTGCAACGCACGGCTCATTCATTCTACACAACAGCAATGTTGGCCTCTACGCCTACAGGAGAGAGCTGTTGAGGATGGGTGGCTTATTGGTGAGTGTTGCCTACTCATTTGAAGTATATTTGCCATTGCTAAAGCAACTTGAATTATCCTAATGGGCCTCTCTTTGTAGCTACTGTTTGTTCAAATGTTTACTGGTCAAGCCACAACTGAGCGAGCCAAATAAAACCTTTTGGTTGTACTCAACCTCTGACACCAACACCTTTATTTCAGTCTCGGAAAAGTTTTATGCTTCTTAGCTTTTTTTGTTGCACCATTGTATATCATGGTACAGCGTTGTATATTTCCCACAGGCTTTAAAGGGATGATTTTGACCATATATGGTTAATTAGGAGCGTTTCGCAATGCAAATAGCCATGGTAGTGCACAAGCACTGAGGCTGAGAACAATATTGGTATATATCATTGGAGATCTCCTACCAGTGTGCATATGATGCCCGTGTGATGGTTTGATAAATCACACTTTCTTTGCAAACGGACATTCTAAATTCTGTTTGTAAGTAGCATTTTAGAATAGTTTCACCGCAAAATTGATAAATGAGGCCCCAGGACTTATTCAGGGTAACTAGCTTTGGAACAACCTACAGAATGTCATGGCAATGCAAAGTTATCGTGTAAACATATCCTTAAATATCAGTGTCATATGTGATTGTGTACCATGAATTACACCATGTATCTAATATCTCATTGTCCTATGCTCACCTCCACTTCCCACAATGCCTTGCTGCTAGTGGCGGAGGTGGCGGACTGGCGTCCTGTAGTCCTGAGAAAGACGTACTCCTTCTTCTTGAAGTCGTCACATGTCAGGAACTTCTCCTGCTCTGCATGGAACAGCCGAACAACGTCACCCTGGCAACACAAACACAGACACCAGTCAGGAAAATGAGGGCAGGAGAGCCATCTACCCTGTTTGTGTTATTGTGTCCAATACATTTCAATCAACTAATCAGAGTACCTACCCCTTTAAGAATAGTCTCCTTGTTGTCACTCCATTTCATGAACAAAACTACTTTCCAACTTGTGTTGCAGTTTACAGAGTTCACCTGAAAAACAAAATGAAAAGCATGTGTGAGTTGTGTCAGGAAAGACTTGGTTTAATTCTCAGTTATACGGTTGGGATAGACTTTAATTCACATCATCAAGTTTGTCTTAAAAAAGTGACATCAAAACAAATGAGCCTGCGCCTTTTTGTGCATGTGGGTTTGTACAGGCTTGCAGGAATGGAGCTCAGTAATTATGCACTGTGTGTACAAAACATTGGGAACAACTGCTCTTTCCATAACAGATTAACCAGGTGAATCCAGGTGAAAGCTATGATCCCTTATTGATGTCACTTGTTAAATCTACTTCCATCAGTGTAGATGAAGGGGAGGAGACAGGTTAAAGAAGGATTTTTAAGCCTTGGACATGGATTGTGTATGTGTGCCATTCAGAGGGTGAATGGGCAAGACAAAATATTTAAGTGCCTTTGATTATGGTTGTAGGTGCCAGGGGCACCGGTTTGAGTGCGTCAAGAACTGTAACGCTGCTGGGTTTTTCAAGCTCAACAGTTTCCCGTGTGTATGAAGAATGGTCCACCACCCAAAGGACATCCAACCAACTTGACATAACTGTGGGAAGCATTAGAGTCAACATGGGCCAGCATCCCTGTGGAACGCTTTTGACACCTTGTAGAGTCCACGCCCTGACGAATTGAGGCTGTTCTGAGGGCAAAAGGGGGTGCAACTCAATATTAGGAAGGTGTTCCTAATGTTTCGTACACTGTCATTTTTCATTTATGGCTGTTGAGCTTTAAGAATGGTGTATGGACTAGCATAAACAACCATCACTTCATTAATTCAAGACAATATGGCCGTTTTACACTCCATTCTTCACATATAGCAAGGATGATTAGTACGCAACAAAAATAAAACAGGAACTAATGAATGCATTTCCTCATCTTTGAGAGGACAGAATGAACAATAACAAAGCACAGTTCTCAGCATAGTTAAAACCTGCACTACTCAAGGAAGTGAAATGTTCAGGGACACCTTGGTTAATAAAACAATAGAGACTTTCCCAATATGGATTCTGTTCCACAAGATGAAACATGTACTCTACCTCATTGCATCCTGGGTTGTCCACCAGCTGATGGCTGCTGGCGTGAAGGGGCTGTCCAGCGTTCACAGGGTTAAGAACCACCTTGTCTCCAATCACCACCTAGACAGACCGGGGAGCAATCATTAGTATTATTATACACACACAGTATAATCAACTACACAGAATATCACGGCCACACACGCTCACACATGTACACACAGAGACATGGACACAGAGACACAACTAACACTAATAATTCAATATTAAACTGATTATGGCAGTAGGCTGATTTTGCAATAGTCATATAAACACCTTACTCTGCTTATCCTAATTGTCGTGAGGTCAAAATCTAAGTAAGCATACGCTGCTTTTCTGAGCATTATTTCGAAATTATTAGGACATGTAAACACCTTAAAAATCTGCATTCCAGCGGTGTATTTTAGCTGCGCAGGTGCTCGCACCAGCCGAGAGCCTCCTCCTTTTGGGCGAGTGAAGTGAGTTCAGAACAACTGAATGTATGCATCTTAGAGGTAGTAGTATTCACTTAAAAACTTTATATGTCCCAACTCAGAATCAAATATGCTTCCCCAAAATAACATGTTCCCTGTGGTAGAACGTTAATATTGATTGCCGATTTCCTGCATTTTCAGAGTGCATTCAGGTAGATGGATTTCAGATGCGTCCATGCTTCTTACAAAGCATGTAAACGTTTTAATCGAACCATTATATTAAATATGCATCCACAATAATCACTTTATTGTGTGCATGTAACTGCCATCATTATCATATATATGATCATGTAGAAAACCACTGATAGCATTTGTACATACATCAGTGTTCTCCAGAGTGTGCTGATCTACAGAGGCCCCAGCAGAGCTGCTACACATGGCAGCTCAGGCACACGCACACAGGGAGGGGTCAGATTAGTTTAGAGCAGAGGAAAGGTGCCCTTCAAGATAACCAGAAGCTCTCGACTTCTGGCAACAGTTGATTGCACAATGAAAGAGAACAGCTGTGGTCTTATAACAGCCAGGTGAAATCCTGCTGACGCACGGGATGTCCTGCCACACAGGTCTGAGAACTACCACCGCATGATTCATTCCTGTCAACATCCACTATCCTCTTAATGTATATAACTAGTGCTTGGTGCTATGTAACACCAGGCAAATAATGATAACACATTGGTTGACTTGTTCACATCAGACCATGTTGGCTACCAAGCACTAGGTGGCCACACTGGACCATCTCATCAGCACAGGAATCATTCAGCCAGAAATACCCTAATGGCTAAAGCTAATGAACTTACCTACGGTAGCCTACTTGCAATTGAACTAGTACACACCCTGAAGCCATCACAATGTCAAAATAGGTAATGATATATTCATGTATTCATACAACTTGTCAATTCTATACACCCCTGATTCTATTTATAAAGCAGGTAAGCTTAAGCGGCATCAAGCGTTAATAGAGGAGTGCTGTCCGAGAGATCCCTGTGGTAATGATTTTTGCTGTGGCCACTGACGCCAGGAGCTTTAAGAATCTTGTGTGCCAGACTCATCATGTGAACTTTCAGTGAGATCTTTACATGTTAAGCTCTTAATCACTCTTTATCTAGATATCTACTGACAATACAACTTTGACCAGCTAGCCTGAATGGTTAAATGTTAAAATGCTAAGCATATCCACCAATTAAGAAATTGAAACCTGAAGAGAACAATACTGATAGCTATGAATCAGAACAATCAATGAGCATCACGTCTTGCTCTTGAGAGGAAAGGCTGTTGTCTGGGCTTTACCATTGTTCTATAGAGAGACATGACAAGACCTCCTATCTGACCTTTGACTCACACTACAGCCAACCCTGGGCTAGACACTCACACTGTCTCCCAGGGAGCGCAGTTTGTAGAAGGGCTGAATGTAAAACCAGGAGCCCTCGTTGCCTGCAGAGTCCAGCGTCACCCTCATTGCATTCTTCTCCAACAGGGCAGGGAGTCGCTTATTCACTGTCAGGTACTTATTGCTTTTCAAGTGCAACAGCTGAAACAGTGGCAAACAACAGACACAGTTATAAACTCATACATGCATGTAAACATAATAAGTGTACAGATGTATGTCACAGTCTGAGTCTATCATGGAGTATATCTACAAGGAGATTTGGAGTTAGATATCAAATAATGGCACAGTGGCCATTCCTAGAAATCCCCAAAGGAATGGCACCTTTTCTCCCCCTGGATTATTATTATTAATATATATATAAGAATAATCCAAGGCACTTGTTCAGATATAAAATCGGCAAAAAAAGTGTCCCTTTTTCAGGACCCTGTCTTTCAAAGATAATTCATAAAAATCCAAATAACTTCACAGATCTTCATTGTAAAGGTTTAAACACTGTTTCCCATGCTTGTTCAATGAAACCTAAACAATTAATGAACATGAACCTGTGGAATGGTCGTTAAGACACTAACAGCTTAGGCAATTAAGGTCACAGTTATAAAAACTTAGGACACTAGAGGCCTTTCTACTGACTCTGAAAAACACCAAAATAAAGATGCCCAGGGTCCCTGCTCATCTGCATGAACGTGCCTTAGGCATGCTGCAAGGAGACATGAGGACTGTAGATGTGGCCAGGGCAATAAATTGCATGTCCGTACTGTGAGACTCCTAAGACAGCGCTACAGGGAGACAGGACGGACAGCTGATCATCCTCGCAGTGGCAGACTACGTGTAACAACACCTGCACAGGATCGGTATATCTGAACATCACACCTGAGGGACAGATACAGGATGGCAACAACAACTGCCGAGTTACACCAGGAACGCACAGTCCATCCATCAGTGCTCAGACTGTCCGCAATAGGCTGAGAGAGGCTGGACTGAAGGCTTGTATGCCTGTTGTAAGGCAGGTCCTCACCAGACATCACCGGCAACAACGTCGCCTATGGGCACAAACCCACCGTCGCTGGACCAGACAGGACTGGCAAAAAGTGCTCTTCACTGACGAGTCGCGGTTTTGACTCACCAGGGGTGATGGTTGGATTCACGTTTATCGTCGAAGGAATGAGCGCTACACCGAGGCCTGTACTCTGGAATGGGATCGACTTGGAGGTGGAGGGTCAGTCATGGTCTGGGGCGGTGTGTCACAGCATCATCGGACTGAGCTTGTTGTCATTGCAGGCAATCTCAACGCTGTGCGTTACAGGGAAGAATTCCTCCTCCCTCATGAGGTACCCTTCCTGCAAGCTCATCCTGACATGACCCTCCAGCATGACAATGTCACCAGCCATACTGCTCATTCTGTGTGTGATTTCCTGCAAGACACGAATGTCAGTGTTCTGCTATGGCCAGCGAAGAGCCCGGATCTCAATCCCATTGAGCACGTCTGGGACCTGTTGGATCGGAGGGTGAGGGCTAGGGCCATTCCCCCCAGAAATGTCCGGGAACTTGCAGATGCCTTGGTGGAAGAGCGGGGTAACATCTCACAGCAAGAACTGGAAAATCTGTGGCAGACCATGAGGAGGAGATGCACTGCAGTACTAAATGCAGCTGGTGGCCACACCAAATACTGACTGTTACTTTTGATTTTGACCCCCCCTTTTTTCAGGGACACATTATTCAATTTCTGTTAGTCACTTGTCTGTGGAACTTGTTCAATTTATGTCTCAGTTGTTGAATCTTGTTATGTTCATACAAATATTTACACATGTTAAGTTTGCTGAAAGTAAATGCAGTTGACAGTGAGAGGACGTTTCTTTTTTTGCTGAGTTTATTTCTCATGACCTTCTTTGCTCCATAATTTCAACTAAGACATAAATCAGGCATGTTTACACTATTGACCTCAACCAGCCTCGCCGCCTCAAACAGGTATTCTACATTTGCATTGCTTGCTGTTTGGGGTTTTAGGCTGGGTTTCTGTATAGCACTTTGTGACATCGGCTGATGTAAAAAGGGCTTTATAAATACATTTGATTGGTACTGTGAGACTAGACCTTAACCAACCTTTCTGGTTGTGGTTGTTTGTTTTGAGGGAGAAAGCAGGGACTGAAAAAACGAGTAGTTCAAAATGTCTCAGACAATTACAGATATATGCGTTTACAATGCATTCTCTCAAGTGTTGTAGCTACCCACTTACTAGTGTAGTAAGACTGTGTTAAATATTAAACACTGGCAGAGGAGCACAGCTGTACCCTACTGCCCTCAATACCTTTCCTGTCACCACACCCCTAAAACACATAAACCCCATTGGCCTACTGTACAACTTCCTCAAATACAGTTCTGAAAGCATGAGCACCATTTTTCAGGAGATAGCTGTCCTAAAATATATGCAGGTGTTTTGCCTTTTTAGATGATAGATATCGCTAATACAATGGGTCTGTCACTTGACACCAACTGACATAGGGGAGAGTTGGGTAAGTTTTACATTTTTACATTCAGCGTCACTCCTTCAAGGAAAAATGTTTATTCTTTCTAACAAAGATATCTACATATATTGCAGGATGTTGTGTATCCCCCCCACAAAAAATGTGAATTCATGTGAACATTACAGTTTTCAACACAAGTAGTATAGGACAAGTAGTATAGGACTTTTTTGTAAATTAATCATTTTAAGCATCTTTTAACACAGGCTTAACACCTAACTTTTAACATATTCCAGGCCCTGTTCTTACCTCATATCCCAGCTATAATGCCTTGCATTACACCTGGGAAGAAAACACTTCAATTTGCTGAACTTCCATTGGCTCAACTTACCCCAAGGCAAACATTTTGACTATATTAGCCCCCACAGCTACAAGGATACACTTTCATGCTAGGTTTAGGAACTCATATTGAAGCTTATAGAGACCCCAACTGATCAATAGATAAATATAAATAAATATCTACTTTGGTTTAGATACAAGCATCATTAAACCTCTAACACAATACATTCATTTGACTTGGTGAAAATACATTTTTGGGACCAAACTTGCTTTCCATGTGGTTTCTTCCTTCACAGACTCCACAAAATGATGACCTCTTCCTAAATATTTGGTCAAATTATTGGTTTTCTGTATTGTTTCCTAGAAACAAGGGACCTCAACTTAACCCACTCTCCCCTACTATAGAGTACATCTACTTCTAGTGGTCCATTAGACCGGTTTCCCTGTGACATGATAATCTCACTTCTGTGTAGTAAACTTTCACTGGTCAAATATGCAGAGGATAAGGCCTGGATGATAATTGTCTGCATTAATGGAGGAGCTGTATTGCCTTTCTGCTCCAGGCTCTTCACTAACCTTAATGACACTGTCATGGTATGGCTATACCAAACTCAATCTCATTGTTACCACGTTACCCTTACTCTTCCTGGTCATACCTGAATTACATTTCCGTATTGGATTACAGTTCCTAGCAGCTTTCGGTTCTCAGATTCATTCTGTTTCTTCTCCAGATCAGCAGCATGCTGAAACATAGGGATAAAATATTATGTCAGACAATACAATAGCCACAAACGAAAGAGAAAACTCAACAGACCGATTGTCGGTCTGCACAGTTTGGGGCCGGTTGTTCGCTATTCATTCGCTTCCTGTCTACGCGGTGTGTTTAAATACCACCCACCGTTGGTGATTGCCATCATTTTCACTTGTTTCTACATGTAGAATCGGTTTGCACTTGGTATGAAAATTACGGCCAGTACTCTGTTCAGAGGTGTGAAGTACTCTTGGGCCGGAGACGCTCGACAATCCTACCGGTCTGTCCATGCCTTTAGATTTAGTGCTCCAAAAACACATTAAGAATAAGATGCAGTACTTTATGAAATACCGATCTGGCTTTATGGCGTGTAATAAAAGTGGAGTGTCTCACTTGTAATGATTTTCTTGACCTCAACAACACGGCAACGCATGCAGATTAGAACCGGAAAGCAGAATGGGAAGCAGTTGAGTTAGAGAACAATGAATAGAAACCATTGGGATGAGGGTACTCACGTGGAGCTTGTTCAGTAGTACTGTGTCAGTGGTGCTGTTTCCCCCTGGTTTTGCTGCCTTCCAGAACTGTTTCTGTGCAGAGTACCTGTTCATGGGGCACAGCTTGAAAAGGCAGTCTGGAAAGAAGAACAGAGAAGGAGAGTCAGAGAAAAGATGTGCTGATTTATCATCAAATCCATAACATTGAGTGCATGATGAATAAAGTGGTGGGAATATTTACCAAAAGGGCATGGAGGAGTAATTGGCTGTCAGTATAACAAGAACATGAATATCTCTAAATCAATACAACAGGATGATGGTGAGTCCTGACAGAAAACCCTAGTTCCTCCTCCAGTCCCCGAGGCTGGCTACCGGCAAGGCACAATGGGGGACCTGATTATCTGTGACAGGTGTAAAAAACTGCTGTTCCAGTGAGCACCAAGCGCCACCACAAAACTCGTCCAACAAACGCCACAGTACAGGGATTAGCTGTCATGGGATGCATGGTGGGGGAGAGGGAAGAGCGAGATGGATAAGCACAGGAGGAGGTGAAGAAAAGAGAGCCAGGGACAATAGGAGAGAGGGATAGGTAAATGAGCGAGGGAGAGGAAGTGGGTTTATGGAGTGAAGAAGACCATGTTAGGGGAATTAGGATAGGAGGACAGAATTGGGAGGGGTGTAAGCAAATGATACACAGTACGAAGGAAGGGTTGTGTCTTTTCTTTTTTTAACAACAGTTGGCAAACTGTGCAGGAAATGGCAGGGTACAGTATGACACAACCCACAGTGCAAATATTGAGGAACAGACAGGAATCAACATAAAACAGGCCATTGAAATGCTTAAAACAATGCTGCTTTAGATCAAATAAATGGAAGTTTACACAGCAGGCCCACTGTACTAAATAATATAATAATGTACTACTATATATAATACTTAGTACAGAATTGTCACAGTCACGTTAAATACAGCATACTCTGCCAGACTGTGATGATCCAATGATAAAAGGGTCAACAGGTGACATTCTTCAAATACCATCGCCTTCTCCTTTCGTCCATGTTATCACAGCTCTCTGAGAAGTGTATGAATACAATCAGAGACAGTCTATCACTGACAGGAATGAGTTGTCCTAGCAGGGAGTAATATTTCCTAGAGAAACACACCTAAGTGTCAGACATGTCACCAAAGCAATTACTGTTGCAATATACCAATCCCACATCAGAGGGGAAGAAGTGAGGTTTAAAACGCTGGGTTAAAGCTCCATGGAAACCAGTCCTTTTAAATAGCTTAACAGGGCTATTAATACTCAACAGGGATCTTAGGATTTAGCCAGGTACACTTTCCCTCTGTTCAGTGCTCAGGCACACGGAGTCTTGCATGGAGTCTCAGTCCTGTTGCTGTGGCTACCTGGAGGAGTGATGAGGCCTGTGAGAGGCTGGAGAGGTGGGGTGAAGACGTACACTGCTCCATCCCAAACCAACCTTGAAGCCCCATGAGGAAACTTAGGCAAATAAGGTTGAAACATGCTGATGCCATAGCACTTGGTCATGTCATCACTTGAGGTCATCTCTTGAATTGCCCTCAATAGACTCTGCTATACTTCAAATGCAAAGCCTGTAAAACACTGCGAGAGAATGCTATCCTCTCACTGTGCAGGGGGAACTGTAGCCATGACTGATAGGACTTTCAGAACCACACGAGAGCTCCATTGTTCTACATCCATATCTATTACTGACCAATCTCAGAGTCATTTCAATGGAATCCCAATAACTCTGGAACCTTGAAATTTGCAATAGATGCCCACAATACACTAGAACTTCAGTTCCAGAAGGAACTTCTGACATTGCCTTTAACAAAGTAGTTCACTACCAGCACAGTGTTCACTTCATGCATTCAATGTCGGCTGAATTTTTGTTCTGGGCCCAGTTTCCCAAAATCATTTTAGGGCTAAATTAATTTTTAGAACCTTCATAGCAGCACCACTAAATCTCCAAACGGTCTTTGAAATGGTTACAAACAAGCAAAGAATAAAAAGATGAATGAAAACTGAGATGACTGCAAATAAAATATAAATACAGTATAGGCTACATAGGCCTATATACAGTTTTTAGATCATATTGAAATACATTTCATGTTCAATCAATTGAGTTCTATTTTACTTATTGTATGCTACTGTCTGTAATTTTCCCCTCAATATATTTCATAATGTGTAACAACATGTGGGCAATGATGTGCCAAATCTGTGACTTAGTGCATCATTATAGGGTAAGTGTCACGCCCTGACCTTAGTTATCTTTATTATTTGATTAGGTCAGGGTGTGACATGGGTGGTTTGTTTAGTTTTTGTATTGTCTAGGGGGTTTTGTATGTCTAGGGGTTTTTCTAGTCTAGGTGTTTATATGTCTATGGTTGCCTAGATTGGTTCTCAATCAGAGGCAGCTGTTTATCGTTGTCTCTGATTGGGGACCATATTTAGGTAGCCATATTCCTTGGGTATTTTGTGGGTTGTTATTCTATGTTTAGTTGCCTGTTCTGTACTAGCCATATTGCTTCACAGTTCGTTTTGTTGTTTTGTTTAGTTCAGTGTTCTCTCTTTTATTAAAGAGTTATGTTCGCTTACCACGCTGCGCCTTGGTCTCCTCATTATGACGACCGTGACAGTAAGCATTAGAATAAGCAGCAAGGTTTGCAGCCAGCCAAATAGGCAATAATATATTTCTAAGAGCTGATCCGTCACCAGTATTGTAGAATAATTATAATGTTAAGGTTAAGTTCAGTTCAAGATTTGAATGAAGAAAGCTGATCCGAGATCAGCGCTGCATGTCTTTCGATCCTATCAGTATCAACACATGCTCCAACAACTCACTTATTGAAAGTTCTCCCTATGTGATGTGAGTTGTTTGGCCATTATAAGAACGATGCATCTTTAAAATTAACTGTGACATCACATCTCTGCGTTGCCTCCGTGCTGCTTGTTGCTACCTGCCAAACTTATTTTTTTTAACTTTTAATAACCGTTTAATAAAAATTATGCATTTAACCCACTTACCAACGTTTAACTTTTTTCCTCGCTGAACTTGATACTTTTTTTACAACTTTTTCCACCCCGGATGCTTTATCTGGACATGTTTCTACAGGATCTCCACCAGCCAAAAAGTTAAATAGTAACATTAACACTATGCCATCTAATTTCAGTCGCTGTACTCATAATCTACAGGAGAACTATCGCCTCATGGTGAAGATAGCCGAGTTGCAAGCCCAGCTTCATATGCAATCGATAGGCAAGGGCAATTTAAGTGTAGGAAAGGATGAAACAGCATTTGTCACCAGTAAGTACAGATAGTAGTATAAATCCCCCCCCCCCGCACAGTCCCCGCAGCTGGACAATTTTTTCAAGGCTTCTGGTAAGAAATGCTGTTGGCATGCTCAACTGGTGTCGCTAATTCAGCCAACATCAACTTTAAAACAGGTTCTCCCCATTAAGCAATGAGTCAGAGTCAGATGCCGAGCCTTCTAAGGTCTCTC
Source organism: Salvelinus namaycush (assembly GCF_016432855.1). Classification (NCBI taxonomy): domain Eukaryota; kingdom Metazoa; phylum Chordata; class Actinopteri; order Salmoniformes; family Salmonidae; genus Salvelinus; species Salvelinus namaycush. The sequence goes on along the minus strand of NC_052326.1, from coordinate 14,101,365 downwards.
CTCCACCCGTTACGATTTGGTCTGAGCCACCGAAGCCTCCTACCAATAGCTCTGACAAATTTTAAATCCTGGTCATTGGCAACTCCATTACCCGCAATATTAGACTTCAAAAGAATAATCCAGCGATCAAACACTGTTTACCAGGGGGCAGGGCTACAGACATAAAAGCTAATCTGAAGAGGGTGCTGGCTAAGGCTAAAACTGGCAAATGTAGAGAGTATAGGGATATTGTTCTCCATAGTTACTGTTTACAGGCCTCCTGAGCCATATACAGCATTCGTCACTGAGTTCCCTGAATTTATATCGGACCTTGTAGTCATGGCAGATAATATTCCCATTTTTGGTGACTTCAATATCCACATGGAAAAGTCCACAGACCCACTCCAAAAGGCTTTCGGCTCAGTTTGTTTTGGTCATCGACTCAGTTGGTTTTGTCCAACATGTCTCCAGACCCACGCATTGCCACAGTCATACCCTAGATCTAATTAAGGTCCTGTGTAACGAATATTGTGGATCTAAATGTTTTTTCTCATAATCCTGGACTATCGGACCACCATCTTATTACGTTTCCAATCGCAACATATAGTCTGATCAGACCCCAACCAAGGATTATCAAAAGCCGCACTATAAATTCTCAGACAACCCAAAGATTCCTAGATGTCCTTCCAGACTCCCTCCACCTACCCAAGGACATCAGAGTATAAAAATCGGTTAACCACCTAATTGGGGATCTAAATTTAACCTTTCGTAATACCCTAGATGCAGTCTCTCCCCTAAAAACAAAAAACATTTGTCACAAGAAATGAGCTCCCTGGTATACAGAAAATACTCGAGCCCTGAAGCAAGTTTCCAGAAAATTGGAACGGAAAGACAGTACCAGAAAAGAGCTTGGAAAGTCAGTACCGTACAATATTAAAGAGCCCTCAATGCAACTCGATCAGCCTATTTTTCCAACCTAATTGAGGAGAATAAGAACAATCCAACATTTATTTTCCGATACTGTCGCAAAGCTAAGTAAAAATCAGCATTCCCCAAGAGAGGATGGCTTTCACTTCAGCAATGATGAATTAAACTCTTACAAATCATTTGTACAAGCATTTCGCTACACTCGCAATAACATCTGCTAACCATGTGTATGTGACCAGTAAAATTTGATTTAATTTGTATGTTTTGTTGTTCCTCAAGGTTCCGTTTTAGGACCACTATTGTTTTCACTATATACAGTATATATATATATATTCTACCTCTTGCTGATGTCATTCGGAAGCACAATGTCAACTTTCACTACTATGCAGACAACACACAGCTGTACATCTCGATGAAACATGGTGAAGCCCCAAAATTGCCTACCCTGAAAGCCTGTGTTTCAGACATAAGGAAGTGGATGGTGACAAATGTTTTGACTTTTAAACTCAAACAAAACCGAGATGCTAGTTCTAGGTCCCAAGAAACAAAGAGATCTGCTGTTGGATCTGACAATTAATCTTGATGGTTGTACAGTCGTCTCAAATAAAACTGAAGGACCTCTGCATTACTCTGGACCCTGATCTCTCTTTTGACGAACATATCATGAATACTTCAAGGGCAGCTTTTTCCCATCTTCGTAACATTGCAAAAATCAGAAACATTTTGTCCAAAAATGATGCAGAAAAGCTAATCCATGCTTCTGTCACTTCTAGATTAGACTACTGCAATGCTCTACTCTCCGGCTACCCGGATAAAGTCTTTACTGAAGACTCATCTCTTCAGTAGCTTATGATTAAGTGTAGTCTGGCCCAGGGGTGCGAAGGTGAACGACAAGGCACTGGAGCAACAAACCGCCCTTGCTGTCTCTGTCTGGCCGTCTCCCCTCACTCCACTGGGATTATCTGCCTCTGACCATATTACGGGGGCTGAGTCACTGGCTTACTAGTGCTCTTCCATGCCGTCCCTAGGAGGTGTGCGTCAATTGAATGGGTTGAGTCACTGATGTGATCTTCCTGTCCGGTTTTGCGCCCCCTCGGGTTCATGCGGTGTTGGAGATGTTTGTGGGCTATACTCCGCCTTGTCTCAGGGTAGTAAGTTGGTGGTCTGTTGATATCCCTCTAGTGGTGTGGGGGCTGTGCTTTGGCAAAGTGGGTGGGGTTATATCCTGCCTGGTTGGCCCTGTCCAGGGGTATTGTTGGACGGGGAAACCGTGTCGCCCGACCCCCCCCCCCCCCCCGTCTCAAACTCCAATATCTATGCTGCAATAGTCTATGTGCAGGGGGGCTAGGGTCAGTCTATTATATCTGGTGTAATTCTCCTGTCTTATCTGGTGTCCTGTGTGAATTTAAGTATGCTCCCTCTAATTCTCCCTCTCTCCCTGCCCTCCCGGAGGACCTGAGCTCTAGGACCATGCATCAGGACTAATTGGCCTGATGACTCCTGGCTGTCCACAGTCAACCTGGTCTCCACCCGGCACAGTCAGAAAAGGACTGGCCACCCCTCAGAGCATGGTTCCTCTCTAGGTTTCTTCCTAAGCTCCTGCCTTTCTAGGGAGTTTTTCCTAGCCACCGTTCTATCTGCATTGCTTGCTTTTTGGGGTTTTAGCCTGGGTTTCTGTTTAAGCACTTTATGACACCTGCTGATGTAAAAAGGGCTTTATAAATACATTTGATTTTAAACACTCGCCCATAGCTATCGGGAAGCCAGGCCCAGAGCTAGTATGGCAGTAAACAAACTGCTGCTTAACAGGCGTTTATTTCGTATTTTGGAGAAATTACAGCCTCAAAAGTTCTTAAGCACTCCAGGAACAACTGTACTTTGGTAATAGACTCTTTCCCAATTTTATTAAGTGACTGGCTTCCATATAATATTACCGAGCCAGCAAGCGCAATAAAAAAAACTAGCTAGCCAGCTAAAACTGGTACAGCTAGCTAGCTAACTAATAGTACCTGCTGAGTCAGGCTTTTATCTTTCCCTATTTGTCTCGACACTTGTGGGTCATCAGACTTCAAAAACAACAACAGTAGGCCTATACCTAGCGGTCTTTAAGTTTTTTGTATATTCTCGCTAACTAAAGTTCAGTTATTTCTTTAGCTAGCTAGACAGGTGGAACAAACTGAAGGGAACTGTCAAGCAGCCGTGCAGCGAGTGTGTGAGTGACCAGCTGCCTGCAAAATGGGGTGCCTATTTTCTCAGGTGCACAATGAATTGATTGAAGCAGTTTACTGGTAGGTAGCATGCCTTGATGTGGAGAACCTATAGAATGCGGAATCACATTTTTGTTCATGACATGTAAGGTCTAGAGCAGGGCTTTGCTTATAAATTCACAAGATAATGCCCCTGATATGTTGCTACTTCAAAAAGCGATAACATCGAGTTAGCCATGTTTATGGAAGTTCTCATTCCACTGGCCAATGATGACAGTTTCTAGAAGGATGAGCTCACTTAGTGAATATGCACCTGTGGAACGGTCGTTAAGACACTAACAGCTTACAGACGGTAGGCAATTAAGGTCACAGTTATGGATACTAAAAAGAGGCCTTTCTACTGCTCTGAAAAACACCAAAAGAAAGATGCCCAGGGTCCCTGCTCATATGCGTGAATGTGCCTTAGGCATGCTGCAAGAAGGCATATGGCCAGGGCAATAAATTGCAATGTCCGTACTGTGAGACGCCGAAGACAGCACTACAGGGAGACAGGACGGACAGCTGATCGTCCTCGCAGTGGCAGACCACGTGTAACCACACCTGCACAGGATCGGTACATCCGAACATCACACCGGCAGGACAGGTACAGGATGGCAACAACAACTGCCGAGTTACACCAGGAACGCACAATCCCTCCATCAGTGCTCAGACTGTCCGCAATAGGCTGAGAGAGGCTGGACTGAGGGCTTGTAGGCCTGTTGTAAGGCAGGTCCTCACCAGATATCACTGGCAACAACGTCGCCTATGGGCACAAGCCCACCGTCACTGGACCAGACAGGACTCGCAAAAGGTGCTCTTCACTGACGAGTCACGGTATTGTCTCACCAGGGGTGATGGTCGGATTTGCGTTTATCGTTGAAGGAATGAGCATTACGTTGAGGCCTGTACTCTGGAGCGGGATCGATTTGGAGTTGGAGGGTCCATCATGGTCTGGGGCGGTGTGTCACAGCATCATCGGACTGAGCTTGTTGTCATTGCGGGCAATCTCAAGGCTGTGCGTTACAGTGAAGACATCCTCCTCCCTCATGTGGTACCATTCCTGCAGGCTCATCCTGACATGACCCTCCAGCATGACAATGCCACAAGCCATACTGCTCGTTATGTGCATGATTTCCTGGAAGACAGGAATGTCAGTGTTCTGCCATGGCCAGAAAAGAGCCCAGATCTCAATCCCATTGATTGCAGGAATGTCAGTGGCCAGCGAAGAGCCCGGATCTCAAACCCATTGAGCACATCTGGGACCTTTTGGATCAGAGGGTGAGGGCTAGAGCCATTTCCCCCAGAAATGTCCGGGGACTTGCAGGTGCCTTGGTGGAAGAGTGGGGTAACATCTCACAACAAGAACTGGCAAATCTGGTGCAGTCCATGAGGAGGAGATGCACTGCAGTACTTAATGCAGCTGGTGGCCATACCAAATACTGACTGTTACTTTTGATTTTTAACCCCCCCCCCCCTTTTTTCAGGGACACATTATTAAATTTCTGTTAGTCACATGTCTGTGGAACTTGTTCAGTTTATGTCTCAATTGTTGAATCTTGTTATGTTCATACTAATATTTATGCATGTTAATAAGTTTGCTGAAAATAAACTCAGTTGACAGTGAGAGGATGTTTCTTTTTTTGCTGAGTTTAATATCACAGTTGAGTATTGATCAATCTCCAACCAAGCACAGAATGCTGCTCCCTGAGTGAGTGTGCTTCTGTATGTCAGAGATGTAAGGTCTGGTTTGGTTCCAGGAAATCAGCATATGGTTTTCCTTCTGTACTGTGGCATGAACACACTTTGCACTTGTCTTGCTAAAATGAACTGCCTGGTCTTGTATCTAATCAAACACCATGGTGTATTATTATAATACAAAAGCACAAGACAGGGCTGGACATGGTGGGAAAAGTCAAGGGGGATTAACCCGTGCAGGACCTTGTGCTCTATTTCTGACAAAGAGAAAAATATTAACATTTAGGACAGATGTTTAGCAGGGAGGGCAGGATCAAGACGACTAAAAAGTTCCTAGGTAGCCTAGTCTCTAATTACGTGCATCTGAGATTTGCTCTCTTTCCTAAAAGCAGAATTCTTCCTTCCTCTTCATTTTTCACCAGTTAGACAGCATTGCCAAATAAGGCAGGGAGGTCAGTGGGAAAAGGAGCTGGAGATAGGAATGGACCCTGCTGCCAATGTCTACCAATACTCTTGTAGGCCTACCCCTCAGACAAAAACTCCGGTGACCTACAGTATAACCACCCAATACAACATCAGTCCAGATAACTTTAGTCACACCCCCTTGCTGCAACTAAGGTTCATCCATCCAAGCCTAGATGATTAAATAGACGAATGTCCAGTAGTGGTCATGTCTACTGTGGCTATTTGGGGAACCGAAACAACAGTTGTGCAAACCACAACAAAAATATCTCGCCATCTTGACAATGCAAATCATTGAGCAGAAACACAATTCCGAAATGTGGCTAAAGACAAATTGTAGGTCTATTCTCAATCAAAAATGAGAATGGTAAGGCCAGAAAATAAACAACAGCGGTACGAAAACATACAGTTGAAGTCGGAAGTTTGCATACACTTAGGTTGAAGTCATTAAAACTCGTTTTTCAACCACTCCACAAATGTACTGTTAACAAACTATAGTTTTGGCAAGTCGGTTTGGACATCTACTTTGTGCATGACACAAGTAATTTCTCCAACAATTGTTTACAGACAGATTATTTCACCGTATCACAATTCCAGTGGGTCAGAAGTTTACATACACTAAGTTGACTGTGCCTTTAAACAGCTTGGAAAATTCAAAAAAATTATGTCATGGCTTTAGAAGCTTCTGATTGGCTAATTGACATAATTTGAGTCAATTGGAGGTGTACCTGTGGATTTATTTCAAGGCCTACCTTCAAACTCAGCGCCTCTTTGCTTGACATCATGGGAAAATCAAAAGAAATTAGCCAAGAGCTCAGAAATAAAATTGTAGACCTCCACAAGTCTGGTTCATCCTTGGGAGCAATTTCCAAACGCCTGAAGGTACCACGTTCATCTGTACAAACAATAGTACGCAAGTATAAACACCATGGGACCACGCAGCCATCATACCGCTCAGGAAGGAGACTCGTTCTGTCTTCTAGAGATGAACATACTTTGGTAAGAAAAGTGCAAATCAATCCCAGAACAACAGCAAAGGACATTGTGAAGATGCTGGAGGAACAGGTACAAAAGTATCTATATCCACAGTAAAACAAGTCCTATATCGACATAACCTGAAAGTCCGCTCAGCAAGGAAGAAGCCACTGCTTCAAAACCGCCATAAAAAACCTGACTACGGTTTACAACTTTTCATGGGGACAAAGATTGTACTTTTTGGAGAAATGTCCTCTGGTCTGATGAAATAAAAATAGAACTGTTTGGCCATAATGACCATCGTTATGTTTGGAGGAAAAAGGGGGAGGCTTGCAAGCCGAAGAACACCATCCCAACCATGAAGCACGGGGTGGCAGCGTCATGTTGTGGGGGTGCTTTGCTGAAGGAGGGACTGGTGCTCTTCACAAAATAGATGGCATCATGAGGAAAGGAAAATGATGTGGATATAGTGAAGCAACATCTCAAAACATCAGTCAGGAAGTTAAAGCTTGGTAGCAAATGGGTCTTCCAAATGGACAATGACCCCAAGCAATCTTCCAAAGTGGTGGCTAAATGGCTTAAGGACAACACAGTCAAGGTATTGGAGTGGCCAACACAAAGCCCTGACCTCAATCCAATAGAAAATGTGTGGGCAGAACTGAAAAATCGTGCGCGAGCAAGGAGGCCTACAAACCTGACTCAGTTACACCAGCTCTGTCAGGAGGAATGGGCCAAAATTCACCCAACTTATTGTGGGAAGCTTGTGGAATGCTACCCGAAACATTTGACCCAAGTTAAACAATTTAAAGGCAATGCTACCAAATACTAATTGAGTGTATGTAAACCTCTGACACTCTGGGAATGTGATGAAAGAAATAAAAGATGAAATAAATCATTCTCTCTCTCTATTATTCTGACATTTCACATTCTTAAAATAAAGTGGTGATCCTAACTGACCTAAGACAGGGAATTGTTACTAGGATTAAATGTCAGGAATTGTGAAAAATTGAGTTTAAATGTATTTGGCTAAGGTGTATGTGAACTTCTGACTTCAACTGTATAGTAAGACTCTACAAAGACAACTAAAAAGGTCCTCTGCTGCTAGCTATTGATTACTCTTTTATCTCAATACTACGCAGTGACATATCTGAGTGAGTCCTGTTAGAGGCCTGAAACCTGATGCATGGATGGTTCAATCTCTAGCAGGAGTTTGGACAGCTGCTTGAGAGGAAGGAATTAACACTGTCCATCAAATTATCTTGCGCTCCTGCACCAAAAAAAAAACACAAAAACATCCATACGACAAAACATACAATTGACCTCAAACTAACCAGAGGCAATACATTGATTTTCGATATCCGGATGGAGAGTGCAATATAGAGTGTATTCGGAAAGTATTCAGACCTCTTAACTTATTTCACATTTTGTTAAGTTTTCCCCCTCAATCTACCCACAATAGTCCATAATGACAAAGCAAAAAGTGTTTTTTGCAACATTTTGAAAATTTTAATGAAATTTTACATTTACATAAGTATTCAGACCCCTTACTCAGTACTTTGTTGAAGTACCTTTGGCAGCGATTATAGCCTCCAGTCATCTTAGGTATGACGCTACAAGCTTGGCACACCTGTATCTGGGGAGTTCCTCCCATTCTTCTCTGCAGATCCTCTGAAGCTCTTTCAGGTTGGATGGGGAGCGTCGCTGCATAGTTATTTTCAGGTCTCTCCAGAGATGTTAGATCAGGTTTGAGCTATGGCTGGGTCACTGAAGGACATTCAGAGATTGCTCCCGAAGCAACTACTGCGTTGTCTTGGCTGTGTGGTTAGGATCGTTGTCCTATTGGAAGGTGAACATTGCCCCAGTCTGAGGTCCTGAGCGCTCTGGAACAGATTTTCATAAATGATATCTCTGTACTTTGCTCCGTTCACCTTTCCCTCGATCCTGACTAGACTCCGTCACTGCCGCTGAAAAACAACACCACAGCATAATGCTGCCACCACCATGCTTCACCGTAGGGATGGTGCCAGGTTTCCTCCAGATGTGACACATGGCAATAAGAACACCTCCTCCCAGCTGCCCACTGCACTGAGGATAGGAAACTCTGTCACCACCGATAAATCCACTATAATTGAGAATTTCAATAAGCATTTTTCTACGGCTGGCCATGCTTTCCACCTGGCTACCCCTACCCCGGTCAACAGCACTGCACCCCCAACAGCAACTCGACCAAGCCTTCCCCATTTCTCCTTCTCCCAAATCCAGTCAGCTGATGTTCTGAAAGAGCTGCAAAATCTAGACCCCTACAAATCAGCCGAGCTAGACAATCTGGACCCTTTCTTTCGAAAATGATCTGCCGAAATTGTTGCAACCCCTATTACTAGCCTGTTCAACCTCTCTTTCGTGTCATCTGAGATTCCCAAAGATTGGAAAGCAGCTGCGGTCATCCCCCTCTTCAAAGGGGGGGACACTCTTGACCTAAACTGCTACAGACCTATATCTATCCTACCCTGCCTTTCTAAGGTCTTTGAAAGCCAAGTTAACAAACAGATTACCGACCATTTCGAATCCCACCGCACCTTCTCCGCTATGCAATCTGGTTTCAGAGCTGGTCATGGGTGCACCTCAGCCACGCTCAAGGTCCTAAACAATATCTTAACTGCCATCGATAAGAAACAATACTGTGCAGCCGTATTCATTGACCTGGCCAAGGCTTTCGACTCTGTCAATCACCACATCCTCATCGGCAGACTCGATAGCCTTGCTTTCTCAAATGATTGCCTCGCCTGGTTCACCAACTACTTCTCTGATAGAGTTCAGTGTGTCAAATCGGAGGGCCTGTTGTCCGGGCCTCAGGCAGTCTCTATGGGGGTGCCACAGGGTTCAATTCTTGGGCCGACTCTCTTCTCTGTATACATCAATGATGTCGCTCTTGCTGCTGGAGAGTCCCTGATCCACCTCTACGCAGACGACACCATTCTGTATACTTCTGGCCCTTCTTTGGACACTGTGTTAACTAACCTCCAGACGAGCTTCAATGCCATACAACTCTCCTTCCGTGGCCTCCAACTGCTCTTAAATACAAGGAAAACTAAATGCATGCTCTTCAACCGATCGCTGCCTGCACCTGCCCGTCCGTCCAGCATCACTACTCTGGACGGTTCTGACTTAGAATATGTGGACAACTACAAATACCTAGGTGTCTGGTTAGACTGTAAACTCTCCTTCCAGACTCACATCAAACATCTCCAATCCAAAGTTAAATCTAGAATTGGCTTCCTATTTCGCAACAAAGCATCCTTCACTCATGCTGCCAAACATACCCTCGTAAAAAACTGACCATCCTACCAATCCTCGACTTCGGCGATGTCATTTACAAAATAGCCTCCAATACCCTACTCAATAAATTGGATGCAGTCTATCACAGTGCAATCCGTTTTGTCACCAAAGCCCCATATACTACACACTACTGCGACCTGTACGCTCTCGTTGGCTTGCCCTCGCTTCATACTCGTCGCAAAACCCACTGGCTCCAGGTCATCTACAGGACCCTGCTAGGTAAAATCCCCCCTTATCTCAGCTAGCTGGTCACCATAGCAGCACCCACCAGTAGCACGCGCTCCAGTAGGTATATCTCTGGTCACCCCGAAAACCAATTCCTCCTTTGGCCACCTCTCCTTCCAGTTCTCTGCTGCCAATGACTGGAACGAACTACAAAAATCTCTGAAACTGGAAACACTTATCTCCCTCACTAGCTTTAAGCACCAGCTGTCAGAGCAGCTCACAGATTACTGCACCTGTACATAGACCATCTATAATTTAGCCCAAACAACTACCGCTTCCCCTACTGTATTTATTTATTTATTTATTTTGCTCCTTTGCACCCCATTATTTCTATTTCTACTTTGCACATTCTTCCACTGCAAATCTACCATTCCAGTGTTTTACTTGCTATATTGTATTTACTTCACCACCATGGCCTTTTTTTGCTTTACCTCCCTTATCTCACCTCATTTGCTCACATTGTATATAGACTTATTTTTCTACTGTATTATTGACTGTATGTTTGTTTTACTCCATGTGTAACTCTGTGTTGTTGTATGTGTCGAGCTGCTTTGCTTTATCTTGGCCAGGTCGCAATTGTAAATGAGAACTTGTTCTCAACTTGCCTACCTGGTTACATAAAGGTGAAATAAAATAAAAAATAATAATTCAGGCCAAAGAGTTCAATCTTGGTTTCATCAGACCAGAGAATTTTGTTTCTCATGGTCTGAGAGTCCTTTATGTGCCTTTTTGCAAACTCCAAGCGGTCTGTCATGTGCCTTTTACTGAGGAGTGGCTTCCGTCTGGCCAGTCTACCATAAAGGCCTGATTGGTGGAGTGCTGCAGAGATGGTTGTCCTTCTGGAAGCCTCTCATCTCCACAGAGGAACTCTGGAGCTTTGTCAGAGTGACCATCGGGTTCATGGCCACCTCCCTGTCCAAGGCCCTTCTCCCCCGATTGCTCAGTCTGGCTGGGCGGCCAGCTCTAGGAAGAAGCCACTGTGTTCATGGGGACCTTCAAAGCTACAGAAATGTTTTAGTAACCTTCCCCAGATCTGTGCATCGACACAATCTTGTCTCGGAGCTCTAATGACAATTCCTTCGACCTCATGGCTTGGTTTTTGCTCTGACATGCACTGTCAACTGTGGGACCTTATAAAGACAGGTGTGTGCCTTTCCAAATCATGTCCAATCAATTCAATTGACCACAGGTGGACTCAAATCAAGTTTTAGAAACATCTCAAGGATGATCAATAGAAACAGGATGCACCTTAGCTCAATTTTGAGTCTCATAGCAAAGGGTCTGAATACTTATGTAAATAAGGTATCTGTTTTTATTTTGAATACATTTGCAAAAGCAAAAAAAACTTTTGTTTTGTCAGTACGGGGTACTGTGTGTAGATTTATGAGGTAAACATTTTTTTAAATCCATTTTAGAATAAGGCTGTAACGTACCAAAATTTAGAAAAAGTCATGGGGTCTGAATACTTTCCAAATGTACTGTACAAGAGTAGTTGTGGTGTTTCATTACACACCACCTCTTAATTGTCACCATTGAACCTGAAGGTTGACATAAAATTTTACTCGCTTCAGGAAACTAGGCATATGTCGAGCATCACTACTTTACAGGAGAGGCATTTCAACGTAGACACATCGGTATGTGTAGGTAATTGTTTCTAACGCAGCTATTTTCAAAAGATATTGCGAAGTGTTGCTAATGCTCTCCACTTTCTGGAGGACCGTGTTTTGAAATCTGTGGAATGCCCGGTGGAAGCAGATGGAGAGAATTCTGGCATTTCATTGCAAATAATGCCGAGGGAGTCAAAAAGAGAACACACAGAAGAAGGCTTTGTATAAAACACCTGTCTCTGGATTATATCTTCAAACTAAGGACAACCATGTAATCCATGACAGAGAGGGAGAAGCGTTCATCCATGTATACGGGTAAGAGAGTCTAGCTTGCTACATTTTCAGATACTATAAGTTTCTAATTTTGTCAGAAAGTCATTTTCATTGTAAGTTAAAGCGTACTGTTAGCTAACTAGCTAACGTTAGCTGGCTTCCTCGCTAGCTAACGTTACGTGTATGATCTGTGTAGTAATATTATTTGTATCTCAGAGACATTTGCATTGCTAGTTATAGCCTGATGTTAGCTAGCTAGCTAACATTGAAGCTAGCTAGTTGGTTAGCTGTAGCTACCAGCAGATTCATGAAGGGTAGGAACATTATGAGTTGGGATTATGAATCATTGTTCAGCTAGCTAGCTAGCTACATGTCTAAACAAAAGACTCCACTATGCAAGTAACCATTTCACTGTACCATTTATACCTTCTGTATCCTGTGCATGTGACAAATACACTTTGATATAGTGTGTGTTTACCAGAGACGGTAATGTAAAGAACAACATGACCTGCACCAAAGTCAAATTAGGATATAACGTTAGGCCAACGAGACAGTGTCCAAGTTCTAAAATTCTATGTTAGAATGGCTTGCATTTATTTCGTCAAACTCACAACCATAAGCCACTTTCTGTAATTAGCTCACCATTAACTTGTAAATAATGATCTTGTTTTGAGTTTATTTTCCTGTAATAGCGAATACAAATTAGCTAAAGTTAAGACGTTGTCAGCTATATATGGTCATTATTTGAATTGGCTAGCCAGCTAATTCAATGTTATCTAGCTAGCTAACAAGCTACAAACGAACCAAAACATTGTTTAAAAAGTTGCTTTTAGTTGCCTGGTATGCTAGATTGACATTTTTAAATGGATGGGTTTTGGACCACCAGGCTGTTGATGTCATGCAGCCTGTCGTTTTTGTGTTTATACATTTTCATAACGACAAGTTTGATGTCGGACAACAATAGAATGTTCCCCTTGACAACTATTTACAGACATGTCGATACACATAGTATAAACCAGCCTTTAGTCTTGAAATCTTTGTCTGTTTAGTACACTACCGTACTCACTCTATATAGCACATGGCCTCACATGTGAATCCTTAAAGAGATGGGTGGGGCTAAGGCTTAAGAGGCTGTGAACGATGCTGAATGGGTGTAGACAAAGAAGAGCTCTCTAGTAGGTGTACCAAAACATTCAAAGGCCATTTTCTCAAAAGTTTATCACTTTCAAAGCAGAATTACTTTCCCATTGTTACTCAACAGTAGTGTATGATATACCATTTTCTAGCTCTGAGTCTCTACATTTATCAAATGTAAAAAACACCATTTCAAATAATTTTGCTACATAAGACCAAATTGAGCCGGTCACTCACAAATAGAGAGTGATTTCTGTGACAATGACACGGACGTGCTATATCAAGTAAAGTGGGGCTCATAATTTTCAGGGATAAAAAGGTCAATTAAATTTACATGGCCTTGATTCGAGTAAATGTAACTCACATTGGCAATCACGTCAATTCACTCAAAAAATAATTTACAAAGGTCTGCTCTGGAGGCCTGCCAAAGCCGTGTGCTCATTTGAAAAGGGCTCCATTAGAGACCGAGACAGTATGCAGCCAGCGCCTCCAGGAGCCCATCAGCAGGAGTCTCACAACCACTCCCAGATGGCCCTCCCTGCTGATGCCAGAATCATCCTGCTGCACTGACCTTGAGATACAGGGAGGCTTCTACTTTAAACACTCCAGGTGCTTTACTGTCTGACACATCACTGATCAGTCTTAAAGTCCCAATAACGTCTAGCCTGTATGGTTTTGAGTTAGTGGGGGGAAAAGTAACAGTCCGAGAATAAGTCTGAGAATAAAGCTCAAAACAGAACATCGATATAATTTCCAACCAATCATACAAATTCATAGCTTCTCCAAAATAAACTAATGTAGTTTTAATCAAAGTGCTATAAATTAGAGTGTAGTCTATTATCTTATTATGTAGGCTACCAGTATACAATAAATGATGAAATTCAGCATTTGCATTACGCACAAAGCCTATGTGTTCAACATGAGCTAAATAGAGCAATTTTGTAGCATACTTCATCCACCGTTGAAATCGCCATCTGGGAAAGCTCAATATGCCATTTCTATGGCAATAGGATTGACACAGTGCCAGTTCAAACAGCCATGGCAATTTATGATGAACCCCACAAGTCCCAATGTACTTTCACCACTAATCACAGTAATTGTTCCGAGTCCTCCCGACTATTTGATGTTTTTGAATGACTAAACAACAAACACATTGGATTTGATATGTTAAAGCAATAAAAGGTGAATTCCAGAACGTCCAAGTATTAAATGTGGTAGGGTTTAAAACAGCAGTGGCATCAAAATACACTCGTAGATGTACCAAAGTGTTTTATTTCAGGACAGTGTTGTTGTTCATGAATTAAGATGCCTCTGAAGATATGAAGCTCTAGTTCGAGTGAAAGCAAAGTTAACTAAATAACAAAAAAAACTATTTTTGTTGCTGCCTCAGCCTATCAAAATCAAAATCCCAATAACAGCAAGCTGGGAATAAGGGTTTGCATTGGAACCAGGACACCAGGGGTTGCTTTTGGCTAACACAAATGGGCCTCAAAACCACCAAACAGTTTGCGACTTCACAGACAACATTACTGAGAGCAACACTCAGGCAAAACCAAACCCTGAAAACACATTGGAGTCTAACACACAGTGGGATGCATCATCCGCACTACTGCATCAATCTATATTAACTGAGTGCTCACCTGTTGATGGAAATGTGGAAATGAACAGTGAAGTCTATCAGACCTGTCATGAAAGATGTAAGAAGATCAATCTGATCTAATGCAAGAACCCCTGGGCTGTGTTCATTAATGTCAAACATTGATCAAAAGCATGACTCATAACTTGTAGTAGAAGAATCCCGAATGCCTTGAGAAACTGCCAGAAAATAGTACATTTTACTCACACACAATCCTGTTTCAGACTTCTAGACAGTCTCTGAGCACTTAGCTCTGAGAGATGTCCTAGCGTAATCCACACTGCTTACATTTGCAGGAAATGGACTGCATCTGGCTAGTTCTACACGTCAGCCTCAATAACTATAAGAAACATGGCACTCTGCCATCAATCACTTCACAGAATGTTTTACAGTCCAAAGACATTTGATACATTTGCAAAAAGCTTAATTTTTAAATGCTGCCTCTGCCAGATAAAATAATATAGATGAAAATTCTCATTAGGTTTTAGTGGTGAAAGAACAAAGGGCATCAGAGTTAAACATACTTTCCCCTCAGAGTTAACACAGGCCAGGCCTCTCACTAGGTGACACATTGTGGTGTACTAACTGCACTGTAATGTAGCCTAGTGCCACATTCCAGTCAGGGGCTGAGGGGTGGCAGGTGAACGCAAGGTTAATTAGCTTCATTACAGCTTCATTTACACAAAGACACCAGTTCACATTTCATAACAAAGGAGCAGGGATCACATCTCCATGTCTCAAAATACCTTTTATATCTCCTCAGTGTCAACTACTGATCTAATGGTTACACGGAGCACAAACCACTTGGTTAAACATACAGTACTTAGTTATAATCCCCATGTAATGATGATGGCCTCAGAGAAGAAAATCTAAACAGCTTTATCCAGCTGACATCATGTCCAGTGTAATGTTATCAGAGAACAGGGGACACTCACTTTTACCAGCAAGTCACCTGTGCAATACAAAGCTCTCCTTTTGGCAAATTTGACCATAACTCTATCATCCTGATTCCTACTTACAAGCAAAAACTCAAACTGGAAGTGCCAGTGCTCAATACGGAAGTTGTCCGAAAACTCAAAAATAAAGTGCCAGTGCTCAATACAGAAGTGGTCTGATGAAGCAGATTATACACTACAGGACTGTTTCGATAGCACAGACTGGAATATGTTCCTGGATTCATCCTATAATATTGAGGAGTTTACCACATCAGTCACCGGCTTCATTAATAAGCGCATCGATGAAGTCGTCCCCACATTGACCTTACATACATATCCCAACCAGAAGCCATGGATTACAGGCAACATCCACACAGAGCTAAAGGTTAGAGCTGCCGTGTTCAAGGAGCGGGAAACTAATCCGGACGATTATAAGGAATCCCGCTATGAACTCCAATGACCCATAAAACAGTCAAAACAGGACAAAGATCGAATCCTACTATGCCGGCTCTGGCGCTCAGCATATTTTGCAGGGCTTGCAAACTATCACGGATTACACAGGGAAACCCAGACGTGAGCTGCACAGTGACGCGAGCCTACCAGACGAGTTAAATTCCTTCTATGCCCACTTCGGGGCAAGCAACACTGAACTATGCATGAGAGCACCAGCTGTTCCGGAGGACTATGTGATCTCACTCTCTGTACCCAACGTGAGTAAGACCTTTAAACAGGTTAACATTCACAAGGCCGCAGGACCAGACGGATTACCAGGACGCGTACCCAAAATGTGCGCTGACGAGCTGGCAACATTTTCAACCTCTCCTTGACCCAGTCTGTAATACCTACGTTTAAAGCAGACCACCATAGTGTGTCCAATAACACCAAGATACCCTGTTTAAATTACTATTGTCCTGTAGCACATCTGTAGCCATGAAATGCTTTGAAAGGCTGGTCATGGCTAACATTAACAACACCATCCCAGACACCCTGGAACCACTCCAATTTGCATATTGCCCCAACAGATCCACTCCACACTATTGCACTCCACACTGCCCTTTCCAACCTGGACAAGAGGAACACCTACTGTGAGAATGCTGTTCATTGACTATTGCAGCGTCCAATACAAAAGCTCATCACTAAGCTCAGGACCCTGGGACTAAACACCTCCCTCTGCAACTGGATCCTGGACTTCCTGACAGGCCATCCCCAGGTGGTGAGGATAGGCAACAACACATCCATCATGCTGACCCTCAACACGGGGACCCCTCGGGGGTGCGTGCTTTATCCCATCCTATACTCCCTGTTCACCCATGACTGTGTGGCCACGGACAACTCCAACACCATCATTAGGTTTGCTGAAGACACAATGTTGGTTGGCCTCAGCACCGACGATGATGAGACAGCATATAAGGAGGTCAGTGATCTGGCAGTGTGGTGCCAGGACAACAACCTCTCCCTCAACGTCAGCAAGACAAAGGAGCTGATTGTGGACTACAGGAATGGGGCCGAGGACACCCCCATCCACTTCAACAGGGCTGTAATGGAGCAGGCAGAGAGGTTCAAGTTCCTCGGTGTCCACATCGCTAAAGAATGATCATGGTCCACACACCCCAACGCAGTTGTGAAGAAGTCACGACAATGCCTCTTCCCCCTCAGGAGGCTGGAAAGATTTGGCATGGGCCCTCAGATCCCCAAAAAGTTATACAGCTGCACAGTTAATCCCGTTAACGGGATCGATTTGACAACATCTGGTGAAATGGCAGATCGCCAAATTCAAATTAAATTATTAGAAATAGTTAACTTTCATACAATCACAAGTGCAATACACCACATTAAAGCTTTACTTCTTGTTAATCCAGCCACCGTGTCAGATTTCAAAAAGGCTTTATTGTGAAAGCAAACCATGCTATTATCTGAGGACAGCACCCCAATCAAACAAACACAGACAACATTTTAGGCTCAAATTGAAAAAAAGGGGCTAATCCTTAAGAGGTCAAATAGCTACCTGAACTATCAGCATTGACCCTTTTTGCACTAACTCTTTTGATTCATCACATATGCTGCTCCTACTGTTTAAAATACATCCTGTTGCCTATTCACTTTATCCCTACCTATATGTACATATTATCTACCTCAGTTACCCCGTACCCCTGCACATCGACTCTGTACTGGTACCCTGTGTATACAGCCAAGTTATCGTTACTCATTGTATATTTATTCCCAGTGTTAATATTTTGTTATTATAAAATTATTAAAAAATCTCTGCATTGTTGGGAAGGGCCCGTAAGTAAGCATTTCACTGTTAGTTTACACCTGTTGTTTACAAAACATGTGACAAATAAAAAAGTATTATTTGATTTGGACTGACAGAGCAAACTACAGTGAAAAAAGGTCACATGAAGCGATGCCTTAACTCCTTGCTGGTTGTTTGATCAAACAATATTGGTTGAATGCTTGCACTTGAACAGCAGACTGAACAGAGTGATAGTCCTTACCTCGGAATTTCTTGGGTGGGTTGTTAAGGTCGCCTGTGTCTGGCTGTACCACACAGCGGTCATCCACAAGCCTGGGGACAGGAGGAGCAATGACAGCTGTCAAACACTCAGAATATTAATCTCTCTGACTGCACATCAATCTAGCCTCCAAAAACAGACAAACAATGACATCAGCTACAATTTTCATTCTCAGCAGTGGATGCTACTGATGCACGTGCATACACAGTAGAAATAATGATGTTGAGTCGCTCAATACTTTAAAAGGGGAAATTTGCAGATGAAACAAATACAAAGCTGGGAACCCCACCGCTGTTTTGGTAAAAGGCTGAGGGATGGGACAGGAGAAATGTTACCACATTCATATTCTTAGACAGAGCTATGGATGTTGAGTTGAGTTTTATTTCAGTATACATGGCAGCTAAAAGCTGAATTGCATACACACCAAGAAATCAAAATAAATCAATAAATGTCTTAGGTGGCTAATCAAGCAAGTTCAGACGTCTGATGGATGGGTCATGGAGGGTTGTTCAAGCTCTTTGGATGGTGAACGGAGCAGAGGAAACATCGATGGAGGAGGAAGCATCTCAGTCACAGCCAGGTGGTTAAAGACAGATAGGTCCGCAGCCACAGCAGCGCACCTCGCTGTGCCCAACATCCCCTCCGTGCTCCTCCAGCACTACCATTTGTGCAGTACCCACTTGAGTGATGCCACTGCTGCCACTGGCGCACAGGCTCATCAATATTTGGTAACAAATGCAAGGATTGACTGGAGGCAAGGACTGACCATCCATGGACTGATCATCCATGACATTAAAATTACAGTTTGAACCATGTTTTTAGGCTATATCGTGTTTGTTTAGGCCTACATTTACATTGTTTACAAACATTGGAGTAAACCAAGCTTATATTTTGGGTTCTGCTGGGGTATATTCTTTAAGAATCAATGGGTATACATAATTTAGAATTGCAAAAATGGATGTAGCAACTGCAGATTGCCCCTTTAGTCTCCATCTTTATTATTACACCCGTCTCTTTCACTCCTAAGCATGACTGTCATTTTGATCCAGGCTATCCTGCATGTGTCACCAATCAGCATCACAGTGCATAATACCACTACTTCATTGTATCAACAAAAGGAATATTGGTCAAGAATTGTAGAGGGCAGATTGCTGTGGGAGCTGCCCATCAAACTCAGTATGCCCAATTTTGGCTAAGCAGAGCAGAGGCATCCAGCTGCCCTCTCTGGAGGCTGCACATTGAGAGAACCTAGGACATAAAGGCCTGAGACCAAACGGTCTAAACAGTGGATGTGAGCTGTGTTTCACCCGCTACCTGCTGTAAGGGCATTCACAGCAATGCTAAGCCAGTCTGCTCACTCAGACCTAAGCCAAACCTTCTGAGCTAAAAATAAACAGAGCAAGAACAGCTTCAGCAGAGATTCCTGGCTTAAATGTATATATATTTGAGGGGTTATTATGAAAATAAATATTTGGTTTGGAAGAAGCTGGTGAAATATCAAAAGGATTGGGGCTTTGCCTGTGAATAAACCTTTTAGGGCATTAAAACTTGCGGTTTCAAGAGCATTTTCCCCCCTTATTATTACAAATGATAGTTCTTATTACACGCCTATTCACACTTAACTCCTAAACATCTAAAACCATTGTGCCTTGTGAACCTTATGAAAACCAACACAGCTGAATTAATATTGGAGGCACTTGGAATCTGAACATCTGAACACCTGAGATTGGCATTCCTCGAACACTCTCTGTTTGATTCCTATGTTGGTGCAGCAATGCGAGAATCAGAATTAGGCCTG
This sequence comes from Salvelinus namaycush, assembly GCF_016432855.1. NCBI lineage: Eukaryota > Metazoa > Chordata > Actinopteri > Salmoniformes > Salmonidae > Salvelinus > Salvelinus namaycush. The sequence continues at coordinate 14,081,624 of NC_052326.1, read as the reverse complement.
TTATTGATCCTCATTCTTGGAGCTTTCTGCTGAAGCATTTACACTATTAGAATCGAACATTTGAATAACATTTGTTGCTCTCATACCTGTGTAGTTACGCTGTAATTACACTAGTCACAACAGTGCATTGACATGTTACATAGGCTAATATTTTGTAACTAATAATAATAATGAAGTTGAGTGCTTTTTCTTTACTACACAAGAGGCATATACCACCTGGGAAATAGCAAAACACGCTCAACTCCCTTATTTTGCAATTACAAAGCACTTAGTAAAATAATATGCAACTACAATGTTACTGTAGTAATTAGTGTAACTACACAGTTATAAGACCCATGAAAATCATTTTCATAATAGCTCAGTCAGATTTACTACTGGCTGCAAAACACAGGATGCTTGGCAGGTAGTCTGAAATATAAATATGACACCTCCATTGGGTTCTGGATCCAGTCCAGGCAGCATTTTCCTTTTATAGCCCATGCAGTGTGTAGGCTATGTATTGTACTGTAGGACATTCTTATGTTAGAGAAAAACGCACTGTAAGCATCTCCCCAAGGGGAATGAATGGGGTTACGATAGTTGTATTTGTTTTACATATCAAATTACTAATATTTTGTCCATGTATCACATGGATGAACTGCATTGTGCTGATAATGGATAGATTCAGGCCTATCTGCATTAATGATTCCTGCAAGATGTCATTTAACTGGATTTGTATGCAGAGATTGTTCTGATTGCTCGTTCTGATATTTTGTGTAAATTCTTTGGGGACGTTCTGGATTATGTCTGTGTTGTTTTGTATTGCTAGGGATTGCTGCACTGCTGCAGCTAGAAACAAAATCATTTTGTTGCACCTGTGAGAACATCTGCAAATCTGTGTACGCAGCCAATAAACTTTGATTTGAGCCTGTAAAGAGGTGTAATGAAGGATATGTAAAATCACCAGAGGGCTTCAGTCTTGCTTTGTGTTCCAGGATGCAGCCAGCCAAGGAAAGACTATAGGCCCCTGGTACAGTAGCAAACAGAACAGTCCTCTCTAAATCAGCTGCAGACCAGGTGGCTCATTATATAGCTGTCTCTCAGTGGTCAGTATAATACACAGAGACAACCAACAGCATCACAGCCTCCTGTACACTGCCTGCTGTTGCTATAAAAACAAGTGATTACCAGGCAGAACAGTGCAAGGTTGGCAACTTGACAAACGAGCACTGTCAAGTAGGGCTCTGACAGTCATGGAATTTTGGAAGACAGTAATTGACCAGCCAAATGACCGCGGTCACCATAAGAACCATTTTTAGACCCACATTTTCTCCTCTCCTCCGCTCCTGACCGTGTGTGCTGCCATAGAAATAGAATGAATAGAAAGGGCGTCCCCATTCAAGTCAATGGTGGCATAATGGGTGGACTTGCGGCCATTGCGAGAGTACCAAAATTGTCTCACGTCAGACAGGATCACTAAAAATAAGTTTGGCTATCATAAAAAAAAAATGTTACCATGGTGACATCGTCCACTGAACACCCTTTCATCCTCAAAATAATCAGAGTTAATCTTACCAAAAACTATAAAACTGCACCTAATATTAAAGTTTTTTAATGAGCTAGTCTTCACTACTTAATTCTACATCTAGCTAAGGTGTTTTGTGGTTTTAGAGTCAGGATTTATTAAACTCTAAATGTGCATGGAAATTTGCTTGCTAGTGTCTGCATGCTGGCTGAACCAGTCTCAAATCAATCCATATGAAAACGCCAGTTCACACACTCAATGCTTAATAAACCCTCTAGCTAGCTAGCTAGCGTAGAAAAATTCTAGCTAATAGCACAAATTAGCTTTCCTGATAAGGCAGTTTGTTTTGCCATGATTAGTGTGCAGAGTTATGCAGCACAGCTGACCGCTCTAGCTGGAACATTATCGTGTTGGCCAAATGTTACAAAGTAGCAAGTAAAATACATGCTGATTTCTAAGAATAGTCCCAAAACTTTGGTGCCATACAAGTTCATCAACAAGCTTGCAAACTAGCAGTGGTGGAAAAAGTACCCGATTGTCATACTGGAGAAAAAGTAAAGATACCTTATTAGAAAATAACTCAAGTAAAAGTGAAAGTTGCCCAGTACAATACTACTTGAGTAAAAGTTAAGTATTTTGTTTTAAATATACTTAAGAATCAAAAGTAAAAGTGTAAATCATTTCAAATTCCTTATATTAGGCACAATTATTTTTGTTTTTAAAATCTACGGATAGCCAGGGGCACACTCCAACATAGCCAGGGGCACGCTCCAACACAATTTACAAACAAAGCATGTGTTTAGTGAGTCCGAATCAGAGGCTGTAGGGATGACCAGGGATTTTCTCTTGATAAGTGTGTGAATTAGACGATTTTCCTGTCCTGCTAAGCATTCAAAATGTAACGGGTGTAAAGTACTTAAGTAAAAATATTTGAAAGTACAACTTAAGTAGTTTTTTGGGGGTATCTGTACATTACTTTTTATATTTTGACAACTTTTACTTCACTACATTCCTAAAGAAATGGTGTACTTTTCACTCCATAAAGTTTCACTGACACCCAAACTGCAAACTAGCTACCGTAATGGCCATTCAAACAAGCTAGCACTAGGCTGCTAGCTGGGGCAAGTTTGATCACCTGATCGCACATGGTTTGCCATTGTAGCCAGTGCATCATAGCTACAGATAGCAGAGTGATTTTTTTGATGGAGTGCCCACCTAGCTATACGCTTCCCGATCCTCTCATGGCCATGGCTGTCCATCTGCTGGATGCTTCAAGAAGCTTTCAAAACAGACTTGATCTAGCTACTGTTGTAGCCTATACTTATTTTTGAATAACTTGTTTATTTTGCTTAACAAACGCTTTGAGATTCTGTCTAATGAAAAGCGCTATAAAAGTTAAATAAATTACTATAATGTTCAGAATTAAAAACGGATTAGCAAAAAAAAAAAATGGCAGATGAGCAAAATCTCGATTTTTAGACATGAGTTCCACTTTTGGTTAGACAGATGGCTTCTGGCAACTGCGTGTCACAAAGCAGGAAGTAAAATACGTGCTGTGATTTGTTGATTCAACTTAACTGACATTACAACAAATATATTCCATTGCATGAGCCACATCAGTTAACATCATTTGAATGTACATTCTACATTATCATGGAAATTATTGCATCACAATACCAGGCAGCCATTGCGAGTGTACCCATGAGTTTACGGTCATGGCTAGAAGGTGCTGTGAAAAATGCAAGAGTTTGTGTTCTCGGAAGTAGCCTATGGCAACTACTCATCTCCTCCATTGCAAAACTACTGAATCTTAGGAGTCGATTCGAGCTTGACACCCGGAAATGGGAGTCGACGGGCAAGGAATAGAGGAATCTATTCTTTTGGAGTCAACTCCCCACCACTCGTGTCTAGGCAACTAAGACGTGTTTGCTACAACACCTTGCTTGTTTCAGCAAGGAGCAAGAAAGCTTCATTACGCTGTTAAGAGTCAATGTTACGGCAGAAACGGACTCAAGGGCCAGATAGTGACGAGGTATGATTAAGACTGCTAAAGAAGGCTAAGAAGGCTAAGAGTAGAAAGGGCAAAACAGATACCATGTTCATTTTCACTGAGGGAAAAGAACAACAAAATGGCATGAGCAGAAAATGTAGGAGGACCAGGAGGCAGTCAAGCTGCTCTGACACCAGAGAACTAGAGGCTGAAATAATTTATAACCTTCCAGAAGTGTTGTCAAGTCCATCAGTCTTTTGTGAATCCAGTCACGGTTCAGTTAATGATCTCCCTCAACTCTCACTTTGGCCGTGATGAAAGTTGAGGCGCCAAAATGCTCTCTGATTCTCTTTGATAAATAGGTATCAGCACTTAGAGGAAGGAATTTTACAGTTCATTGCATAAGCTCTCAATATTTAAATTCAATCACAGGAAGCAAAATAATTGAAGCCACTTAGGCCCATCATTTCAGGGTTTACTAGTGGTACAACTTGGGAGAAAGAGGAGAGCCAACATCCCATAAACCTCCCACAATATGACATCACCTGCCTCGTGTCCCATTGACACTGTTTCTCGTTCAACCCCATCCCTCTCTTCCCTGACACTCACCTTTCCTACGGTTTCCCTTTTTCCTTCATCTCACTCTCTTATTTGCTAATAACACCCTCTTTTATGTGACCCCTCTCTGCCTCTCACACACCAGTTCCAAACACTCTCTGCCTTGCCATTTATCAAAGTGTGTTTTAAGGGCATAGAACAGTATCACCTCAATGAGAAGAAATCTGCAATCTAGCTATTCTTATTATACACTTCACTACCACAGTGTTTCTTTCATAACAATGGAATTAGCACAGGTTTATTCTGCTAATAACATTGGGGGAGCAAACATAATTAAACTTGTGAAGTAAAAGCCATGACTCTAAGCAATTAAATAAATCCCTCCATTATTCTACGTTATCACCTTGGCTGCAGATCCAGCTGTCTCCCTGGCTTCAAACACCAATAAGGTTCATATTTTCACTGGTACCTAGATCTGTCTGTTTATTTGCATGCGTATATGTGCACAGACTGGTGTCTGATCTTGGATGTCTATGAGCATGCATGTATTTATTCATGCATGCATGTATTCAATAAAAGAGAATGTTTGTGATGAATACCAGTGGGATTTTAATGAGAATTCAAGTTGAGAGGGATGGGATTCATATGCAGCTGTAAAACAGTAAGCAGACAAACATACCCTAAAGTGCTGATAAATCCACTGGTGGAGCCCTCCGCATAGAGGGAGCAGATGTCGCCTATGTGGAGGAAACTGGACATCTTGTCCGACATGTTGCCTCACCCAGGACTGTGCCTGGAAAAGAAGGAACAGACAAGAGTTAGCATGACAAATAAACCACACAGATGTACAGTCATTTACACTGATAAATACTGCATATTTAATTGTATATTATGCATTAAATAACCTATACCGCTATTACCGTGTAATTACAACATTGTTACTATAGTAACTACTGTTTGGTACATAGGTATAATGGCAACATAAGGTAAAGTGTTGCCAAACGTGTGTGCGATTGGATATGTATTCACATTGACCCATATAGGATGTCTTGCAGTAGCACAATGAAATAACTCCAGCATTGGATAATTATTAATCTAGAAAATATTCAGCAATTCCATCTGGTTTAATCAAGGGAGGATTATAGACTAGAAGAATGTACTCAGGCAGTTTGCACGTATGGAACTTGACGGGATCAACAGAACTTGATAGGACTGTCCTTCCTGTGGGATGTTGGATTTGTACAGTGTGGAGAATGGGAAGTAAGCATTGCTATTGTATGCCAAGATATGGCCCATGTTTACATATTAAACAATCAAACAAACAGTTTGGTGCATGCTGTGTGTATTTGTGTGTAGACATAGGCGAACGAAGAGTGTCAACACAGCCACATCTCTCACACACAATACAGTACAGAGCAAGAATTGAATAATGGTCGTTCCATTTGAATTCAATCACTTTCTGACTGCACCCCATTTGATTGCAGCAAAACCTTACATAATTGATGGCCTATGGTAGACGTGGTCAGAAAGTAACCTTTTGGACCTGAATGCCAAAACATTCAGGAGATGGAGGTGCTCAAAGTTGATCCTACCATGAGACATCAATGTCTTCATCACTGAAAAATATAAATGGTTGAGTTGTATATTATTTGAAAGCTCACAAAAAGGGTCGGTAAACTATTTCATAATTTCGATATTAAAAATATATATTTTACGTCAATTACTCAAAACACGTGAATAACGATATTGTTCATGTTCATATACACTGAGTGTACAAAACAAAAAGGAACATATTCCTAATATTGAGTTTCACCCCCTTTTGCCCTCTGAACAGCCTCAATTCGTCGGGCATGGACACTACAAGGTGTCGAAAGCATTCCACAGGGATGTTGGCCCATGTTGACTCCAATGCTTCCAACAGTTGTGTCAAGTTGGCTGGATGCCCTTTGGATGGTGGACCATTCTTGACACACGAGAAAATGATGAGTGTGAAAATCCCAGCAGCGTTGCAGTTCTTGACACACACAAAATGGGGCGCCTGGCACCTACCAACATACCCCGTTCAAAGCAAATTAAACCTCGTCTTTCCCATTCACCCTCTGAATGGCACATACACAATCCATGGATTTAAATCCGTGGATTTAACACATGACATCAATAAGGGATCATAGCTTTCACCTGGATTAATCTGGTCAGTCAATGTCATGGAAAGAGCAGGTGTCTTTAATGTTTTGTACGCTCAGTGTATGTAGATCAGACCCTATTTTACATCGTCTGAGGTGTTTGTGATGTGCACACCATCGGTTGAGACACAGTATACTACTGAATACAGGGTGGGTGTCATGTGGCTTATAAATGTACTAAAATGCAAATACAATTAAAATGTAAACTTTCAAGTGCTACCACAAAGCTGGTTGGAGCTCCACACATGATAGAATGTTGACTTGAGTGGGAATATCTATTGTTTTAAATGAAACTGTCAATCTTCCATAGGAAACCTATTGAAATCATAGAAATATAGATAATAGAATAGACATTCCTATGGAAGTCAGCCATCTTTCTGGTAGTAATTGGAAGTTACAATTTCAATTCAATTTAAATTTAAACTGAGTACCAGCTAAATTGCAATGGTCTGAAGGGATAGGTCCATTCTCTGAATTCTGTTTCTATGATTGAAATGACACCCACCCTATATTCAAGAGCATGCACAGCTGGCACAACACAAACACCTCGGCTGATGTAAAATAGGGTCTAAGCTACAACGTGAAAATGAGATGAATCTGAGTTGACAAGTGTTTAGATATTTGACGTGATGAAGACATGGATGTCTCATTGTGGGGTAGGGTATGTAAAATGGGTCAACTTTAGGTACCTCCATCTCCTGATTGTTTGGGTATTCTGGTCCAAAATGTCACTTTCTGACCACTTCTACCATGGGCAAACATGTATGGAAGGTTTCGTTCAAATCAAAAGAGGTGCAGTCAAAAAGTGATTGAAATTATTATGGAAACAGTGTGTAACAATGAATGCGGCCCTGAGAAAAACAGGTCAGAGCACAGGGCCAAAGTCACTGCATACGGATTGCAGTGACACTACCACTTCTGTTGAGAACCTCTGACTGACAGTTAAGAATTCGATGCTACGTTCAAATTAACAAACCTGAACAGAAAAACATATTGGATTAAATGCATTAATAGGTGACATTTCTTATACTCTGCACTACAAGACACCATATAACCTCTGAACTAGAGCTGGTCTAATCTAAATTGTCTTTGCATTCATTATCTGTTTAACATTTACATATCCCTGGGCTTTTGCATGGGATGATAGTCCATTACAGTAGTAATTTAGGACAGAGGTCCTCCTGTACATCGCATTTTTTTTAGGTCAATTTGACTTGATCATAAATTATTTCAAATGATAGTGTTCAACAACCAACACAGCTCATGCAGATAGCTGTGAAGTGCGTGATAGCCAACAGAGGCTATATGAACGAAAACTCAAAGAAAATATAAGCCTATTTTAAAACTCTACATTCACAAGCACACTCATCTTTATGGAACACCTTGACAAACCTACAACTCTAATTCCCAGAAGTGTCCAATTACACACATACAAACCTACAACAACACAGAAACTGGGTAACATAACAGATATATGTCTGTAGACCTATCCATTAGTAATAATAATTCCTGTCCAAATCCCCAGTGAAAAACACTTGTTTGTAAACAGGCAGCGCACCTCATCATCAACATCACCAATTTAAACCTCATCCAAACAGAAGCAAATACTGTAGCCAACTAGAATGTAGCAATAGGTCTAACTGACTCCATCAGAAACACTATCTGACAATTATATTTTACTGTTGCATGGTTTGTTTACCTATGCTGTCATTGATGTAGGCAACAATTGCTTGAGATAGGCTTCTGAATCATCAGGATGAAACAAAATGAATCAATACAGATAAAAAAGTTACACTAATCATACATGTACACTAACACTAATCCCAAACATTAGATTTGTTTGACAATGACTAAATTGATACATTGTCATGACAATGTTTGGCTACGTTGCCAGTCTTTGTCTGCTTGCTAGGATACATGGTTACATCCTGAGTGAAGCTGTCAAATGCAACCGAGTCGCATAAACCACACATTTATCGCTGGGTTACATTGTGTCAGTATTGCCCATCTGACATGTCACTTTGAGTCTAAAACAGTCTGACATTTTGACGTCTTAAATTTCAGGTTTAATTCTACTATACAGGCCCATTTTGGTGAACTTGAAATGCAATGCAATAAAAACGGTAGAAGCCGTAGCCTACTAACGTTATATCGAGGTAGGCTAGCTACAGCTTGTGGGTTAGCCGTACTGTACTTCCTTGACAATTGATATTTGATGAGGATGCTCCTCGCAAAACTAAGCTACAGGATGAGGGTGCATAGGACTTTACCTTCACAAAAGGAAGAATGCGACGAAAATAGAAGAGATTCAGGAATGATCAGCAAACGTGAATTTCTACTGCGCTGTCCTCGTTTAATTCCATGATAGCCGGCTGAAACTCCAGTTCTCTGACAGCTGAATTTGTCCTCAGCGGCAATCCCCTTCTTACCTCCTCCACATGCTCTTGGAAGAAACGCCCCTTTCGCTATATATATATATATATTTGGACACACCTACTCATTCAAGGGTTTTTCTTTATTTTTACAATGTTCTACATTGTAGAATAACACTCAAAACTATGAAACAACACATATGGAATCATGTCGTAACCAAAAAAGTGTTAAACAAATCAAAATATATTTTAGATTTTAGATTCTTCAAAGTAGCCATTCTTCAAACAGCTTTGCACACTGTTGGCATTCTCTCAACCAGCTTCACCTGGAATGCTTTTCCAACAGTCTTGAATGAGTTCCCACATATGCTGAGCACTTGTTGGCTGCTTTTCCTTCACTCTGCGGTCCAACTCATCCCAAGCCATCTTAATTGGGTTGAGGTAGGTTGATTGTAGACGCCAGGTCATCTGATGCAGCACTTCATCACTGTCCTTCTTGGTCAAATAGCCCTTCCACAGCCTGTACAGTAGGTGTGTTGGTTCATTGTCCTGTTAAAAAACAAATGATAGTCCCTCTAAGCACAAACCAGATGGGATGGCAGAATGCTTAGGTAGCCATACTGGTTAAAACGTCTTAGGGCTAGGCCCCTTTTATCTCAATTTCCACCTGACTTATGTGCCCAAAGTAAACTGCCTGTTGCTCAGGCCCTGAAGCCAGGATATGCACATAACTTGTACCATTGGAAAGAAAACACTTTGAAGTTGGTAGAAATGTTAAAATAATGTTGGAGACTATAACACAATAGATATGGTAGGAGAAAATCCAATGAAAAACCAACCAGAATTTTTGGGGGGAGAGACTATGCTCTTACAATGGAAACTATAGGGGCATACTGAATTATAGCTTCCATGATGCACTTCCTATGACTTCCACATGGTGTCAGCAGTCTATGTTCAAAGTTTCAGGTCTGTAACTTCCAAAATGAATAAGAAATATCAGTTTTAGTACAGGGACACAGTCTTGGAAATTCGTGTTTGGGCGCGCCATGAAGACAAGACGCACCTGTTAAAATCGGTTTCCTAATGAACATACTTCCTTCCGTAAGAAATTTTATAGTTTGATTACATTTTAGGGTATCTGAGGAGTTAATAAAAACATTATTTGACGTGTTGAAACAAAGTCAAGGGGTAGATTTTCGGATTCATTGCTCTGCAAGTTGAACGAGTGGATTTCTAATCGATGGCACCAACTCAACAAACTTTTTGGGATATAAAGAAGGATTTGATCTAACAAAACGACACTACATGTTATAGCTGGGACCCTTTGGATGACAAATCAGAGGAATATTTTTTTTAAAGTAAATGAATATTTAACCGCTATTTGTGAATTTATGAAGCTTGTGCCGGTGGAATTTTTTTTTGATGTGGGGCGCCGTCCTCAGACAATCGCATGGCATGCTTTCGCTGTAATAGCTACTGTAAATTGGACAGTGCAGTTAGATTAACAAGAATTGAAGCTTCAACTGATATAAAACATTTGTATGTACCTAAATGTTTAATTCCATAATTTCTATGATTATTTATTGAATTGCGCGCCTTTCAGTATCACCGGAAGTTGTCCCGCTTGTGGGACGCCAATCCCTGAGAGGTTTTAAGTGTGCCTTGAATTCTAAATAAATCACAGACAGTGTCACCAGCAAAGCACCCCCACAGCATCACACCTCCTCCTCCATGTTTCACGGTGGGAACCACACATGCGGAGATCATCCGTTCACCTACACTGCGTGCCATAAAGACACGGTGGTTGGAAACAAAAATCTCAAATTTAGACTCCTCAGACCAAAGGACAGATTTCCACCGGTCTAATGTCCATTGCTTGTGTTTCTTGGCCCAAGCAAGTCTCATCTTCTTATTGGTGTCCTTTAGTAGTGGTTTCTTTGCAGCAATTCAAGCATGAAGGCCTGATTCATGCAGTCTCCTCTGAAAAGTTGATGTTGAGATGTGTCTATTACTTGAACTCTGTGAAGCATTTATTTGGGCTGCAATTTCTGAGGCTGGTAACACTAATGAACGTATCCTCTGCAGCAGAAGTAACTCTGGGTCTTCCTTTCCTGTGGCAGTCCTCATGAGAGCCAGATTCATCATAGCGCTTGATCGTTTTTGCGACTGCACTTGAAGAAACTTTCAAAGTTCTTGAAATGTTCTGTATTGACTGACATTCATGTCTTAAAGTAATGATGGACTGTTGTTCCTCTTTGCTTATTCGAGCTGTTCTTGCATTTACATGGACTTGGTCTTTTACCAAATAGGGCTATCTTCTGTATACCACCCCTACCTTGTCACAACACAACTGATTGGCTCAAACGCATTAAGAAGAAAAATTCCACAAATTAACTTTCAACAAGGCACCTGTGAAATGCATTCCAGGTGACTACCTCATGACGCTGGTTGAGAGAATGCCAAGCGTGTGCAAAGCTGTTATCAAGGCAAAGAGTGGCTACTTTGAAGAATCTCAAATATAAAATATATTTTACACTTTTTTGGTTACTACATGATTACATCTGTGTTGTTTCATAGTTTTGATGTCTACACTATTATTCTACAATGTAGAAAAAAGTAAAAAAAAAAATAAAGAAAACCCATGGAATGAGTAGGTGTGTCCAAACTTTTAACTGGTACTGTATATGTAGCGCAGCAGTGGTGTTTGGGGAATGTTTTTCCAATGAGAGAAACTGTACTTATGCACCAGTGACATATTCCTTTCCTGTCTATGGCACTGGGAGCCATTGTATGATATTGATGTTGAAGTTCATGATATGCCAATAAAGATAGACTTATGTTTAGAGCTGTTTTATCATTTCTGTGTTGATAATCTTTTGCTTAAAAGTGTATTAGGCCTACTATTATAAACGTTGACACAATGAATAACTTTGTAGGCTAAAGTGTGTCATTATGGATGAACAATTAATTTAAAGTGCAGTCTCTATTTGGGAGTGATTTGTCCAAAGACAATTTTACCTACACTTTTATATTTTGCAGTGAAGTTAAGTTTTGTAAATTTGGCCCTATACTCCAGCATTTTGGATTTGAGATCAAATGTTTCATATGAGGTGACAGTACATAATGTCACCTTTTATTTGAGGGTATATTCATACATTTATTTTTTAACATTTAGAAATTAAATTACTTTATGTATCTGGTCCCCCAATTTGTAGAAGTTTTCTGTTTCAGTTGAATTCGGAAGTTTACATACACCTTGGTTGGAGTCATTAAAACTCGTTTTTCAACAACTCCGCCAATTTCTTTTTAACAAACTACAGTTTTGGCAAGTTGTTTAGGACATCTACTTTGTGCATGACACAAGTAATTTTTCCAACAATTGTTTACAGACAGAATATTTCACTTATAATTCACTGTATCACAATTCCTGTGGGTCAGAAGTTTACATACACTAAGTTGACTGTGCCTTTAAACAGCTTGGAACATTCCAGAAAATGATAGCATGGCTTTAGAAGCTTCTGATAGGCTATTTGACATCATTTGAGTCAATTGGAGGTGTACCTGTGGATGTATTGCAAGGCCTACCTTCAAACTCAGTGCCTCTTTGCTTGACATCATGGGAAAATCAAAAGAAATCAGCCAAGACCTCAGAAAAAAAATTGTAGACCTCCACAAGTCTGGTTCATCCTTGGAGCAATTTCCAAACACCTGAAGGTACCAAGTTCATCTGTACAAACAATAGCCCGCAAGTATAAACACCATGGGACCACGCAGCCATCATACCGCTCAGGAAGGAGACGCGTTCTGTCTTCTAGAGATGAACGTACTTTGGTGCAAAAAATGCAAATCAATCCCAGAACAACAGCAAAGGATGTTGTGAAGATGCTCTATGAAACAGGTACAAAAGTTTCTATATCCACAGTAAAACAAGTCCTATATCGACATAACCTGAAAGGCCGCTCAGCAAGGAAGAAGCCACTGCTTCAAAACCGCCATAAAAAAGCCTGACTACGGTTTGCAACTGCACATGGGGACAAAGATCATACTTTTTGGAGAAATGTACAAAATAGATGGCATCATGAGAAAGGAAAATGATGTGGATATATTGAAGCAACATCTCAAAACATCCGTCAGGAAGTTAAGGCTTGGTCTAAATGGGTCTTCCAAATGGACAATGACCCCTAGCATACTTCCAAAGTTGTGGCAAAATGGCCTAAGGACAACAAAGTCAAGGTATTGGATCGCAAAGCCCTGACCTCAATCCTATAGAAAATTTGTGGGCAGAACTGAAAAAGCGTGTGCGAGTAAGGAGACCTACAAACCTGACTCAGTTACACCAGCTCTGTCAGGAGGAATGGGCCAAAATTCACCCAACTTATTGTGGGAAGCTTGTGGAAGGCTACCCAAAACATTTGACCCAAGTTAAACAATTTAAAGGCAATGCTACCAAATACTAATTGAGTGTATGTAAACTTCTGACCCACTGGAAATGTGATGAAAGAAATAAAAGCTGAAATAAATAATTCTCTCTCCTATTTTTCTGACATTTCACATTCTTAAAATAAAGTGGTGATCCTAACTGACCTAAAACAGGGAATTTTTACTAGGATTAAATGTCAGGAATTGGGAAAAACTGAGTTTAAATGTTTTTGGCTATGGTGTATGTAAACCTCTGACTTCAACTGTAAGTATTTGGACAAATTCACTTACAGTGTGTTAAAGTTCTCAAAAGTTTAGTACTTGGTCCCATATTCCTAGCACGCAATGAATGCATCATGCTTGTGACTCTACAAACTTGTTGGATCCTTTTGCAGTTTGTACTGGTTGTGTTTCGGATTATGTTTTTTCCAATAGGAACTGAATGGTGAATAATGTATCTTGTCATTTTTTATTCACTTTTATTTAAAAAAAATGGAATATGTATCTGAACACTTCTACATGAATGTGGATGCTACCATGACTATTAATAATCATGAATGAATCGTGAATAATGATAAGTGAGAAAGTTACAGAGGAACAAAGATCATATCCCCCCAAAAATGCTACATTCCCATTATTGGTAATGGTAAGTGACTAGCCATCTTCAAATGGGGGGACTACATACATAAAGTGCTTTCATTTCTAAATAGTAAAACAGATATGTATGAAAATACCCTCAAATAAAAGTTGACCTTCTGCACTGTCGCCTCATCACATTTGATCTGAAATCCTAAATGCTGCAGTATAGAGCCAACTGTACAAATGTTAACTTCACCGTCCAAATAGATATGAAAGGTATGTGGGTGTACAGCATCAGAATAAATAGCATCAGAATAGTAACAGAATAATAGCTTAAAAACTGTTCCTGATCTAGCTCATAAGCTAGTGTAGTAATGGACAAAACAGCTAACATGGGCCTACATGTCACATGACATTGCTTTTACCATGCACATGATGACGATGGAGGATAAAATCCCTGAGATTTAGTGATGTTTTTATAGGATATAACTGTGTATAATAGGTGGGTTGCCATGTTCAAAACAGAAATGTCCAAAACATGCACTCTCCCTTATAGTGAGGCCTCATGCTGTGCGTGTCAGTCTTGAAAGGGAAATGAGAGAAGCCCAGTGTTTGTGTGGACAACCTGCTGTCAAAAACACCACTGTCACAAACTCTTCAATCAATTAGATTTTCTGAATAGGATTCAACCGGGTCAGACACCTCACCAATTCAACCGGGTCAGACACCTCAACAATTGAGCCTGCATGGTTTATTCCCTCTAGACTGTTGTTCACACAGGAAAATATCATTATTCCTAGCCGTGGATGGAATATCCTGATGATGCAACTGTATTGTACACATGCTGCAACTTAGAGAGCATCTAGTGTTTTGAAGTGAACCTTCAGGTGAGGTGGACAATGAACATCAACAACCAAAGGCATGAATGTACATTTGGTTATGGTACGCTAATTTAGTTTCTGTCCTCTCTCTCTCAACTAGCCAATAAACTCTGTCTTTGATTTCAAGTTTTGTAGCTCTGACCTGGTGTGAGTGATCTACTTTATTTTCATTTGCCCCATTAAAATCTTGTCTTTCCATTTTTTTTCTCCTGCTGGAATTGGAACACAGACTCATCAATGTACTCTGGATGAAACATTAAAAAAGCCTCCATGCAACATTGAAGCCACTAAAACACTTCCCAGGTGAATTGAATAAATTGAAGTGATCCCCTGACTGTTTCCAGACCCCACTTAAACAACTGTTGATTTTCTAATAAAACTAACTTTAAGATCACTTAATAAACAGTAAATATCACTGTTTGAGATTGTTTTACCTCCCACTGGAATTCAGTAGCCCACAAAAAGTATCAGTTGAAAAGCTTTTAATATTGTCGATCAAGTTTTCTTAATATAGATGTCCTCAGGTTAAGGTGCATTAGTTATTTATGTCAGCATTTTGACATATAATTAACTATCACACCACTTAAGTCCGTTTTCTCATCTGGCCTGTCATATTTCCATTACTATATTATTACCATGTATTTAAGCACAAACACACCCACACATGCATGCATGCACTCCGCATGCACGCACACACAAGCGTACACACACTCACGGCTCAATATCTTCAAATCTTGTTCATAGAGCATGTTCATTTGAAAACTGCAGGTTCTAAAGGGATAATGATTCAGGTTCAGCATCTGTGAGAGTGCCAGTGTATATATTACCATATGAGAGCTGTTCCATCAGGTATCTCCCTTTCCCTTTCCCACATTCACCCGCCTCACACTCCGCTTTCGCTTAGTGCTCAATAAGGAGGCCTTGGAGATGTCAACGTTTGCAGATCGATACAATATATAAACGTTTTAGCTGATGCTTTGAAGATAATTTAAACCCTTTGTGGTAGACCTTACTGTAGTGTCACTTTGATCAGTGTGACTCATGTATTAATGGTGTTTACCTCCACCAAATGAATTTGGAGTGTCATGCAACACGTCTCTTTGATACAGTTGGAGACATGATAAGAGTAATAGTCCTGAAGGGACTGCTGTCTCCGTGCAGGTTGTACTCGAGTTGCTACACTGCCTAATAAAAATGTATTAGTAATTGCAGAAATATTCAAAGTTGGTCACACTTGGTCCACCTATTATCCTTCCCCCTTAAGTATTTCTCATGACCTTTGTAAATCATACAGGAGTTGGACGTGATCCCCATGTGAGAGCTTAGTCTGTCAACAATAATACTCTGTGCCTACAATGGATTACATCCCTGTGTAAAATTCCTTACACCACTATGTTTTCCAATATGCATTTTCTCTTCCTTCCCTACCAGTATCCGGAGTCCAGACGTCAATGACATCTGACAAAAATCATCATGAGTTGTCAGTTTGTTATGTATACTGAGTACCATCTGGGTTTCACTTCATATTCTTCATTGCCTACATTACCAAACTGAGTGGCTGAGTGGCACTTTCATAAATTGCTATTGTCCCTATGTCAATACAGTTTGATTTATTCCTGGCAAGTGTACCTTAGTCATTGAGAGGTTCCTTTAATTCTTAAAAGACTGAGCCGTGAGTGAGTCAATCTAACCACTACTGTACTTGCTTTCCATGATCAATCTTAAATCAAACCTTTTCCTGGAGGTTTCAGCTTTGACTTATTTAGGATTGCAAATTCCCACAGAAATGGCAAACACCTATAAAGTTAATGATGTGCCTTCACTTTAAAAGGCTGGGGAAGAACTGGATTGGTGGTGTGATCTACCAATTTCACTAATTGGGTGTGTTAATTGTGTCAAAACGAATATTTTGGCAACATTTTTGTATCTGTTCCAAACTCTACCATGTCTCTGCCTAAACACCTTTTCAGACAAATGAACACTCTGATTTCTAAATTGTTATGGAAAGGGAACACCCCCCTTGTCCCCAAGCCACTCCTGCATTGTCTTGACTGTGTGCTTAGGGTCGTTGTCTTATTGGAAGGTGAACTTTTACCCCAGTCTGAGGTCCTGAGTGCTCTGGAGCAGGTGTTCATCAAGGATGTCTGTAATAGGTCCTAGGTGTATCTGTAATTTCCCTCGATCCTGACTAGTCTCCCAATCCCTTGTATGATGCTGCCACCACCATGCTTCACCGTAGGGATGGTGCCAGGTTTCCTCCAGACGTGACACTTGGCATTCAGCCCAAAGAGTTCAATCTTGGTTTCATCAGACCAGAGAATATAGTTTCTCATGGTCTGAGAGTCCTTTAGGTGCCTTTTGGCAAACTCCAAACAGGGCTGTCATGTGCCTTGTACTGAGGAGTGGCACGATGCACCTGAGCTTAATTTCGAGTCTCGTAGCAAAGGGTCTGAAAACTTGTGTAAATACGGATTTTCTAAAAGCCTTTTTGCGCTTTCTCATTATAAAATATTGTGTGTAGATTGATGAGGATTTTCTTAAAATACATTTTTGAATAAGGCTGTAACGTAACGAAATGTGGAAGAAGTGAAGGGGTCTGAATACTTTCCGAATGCACTGTGTATTGAAAGGGATCAATGCTGTTCGAGATTCTGCACAGATTTTTATAGTAATTGTGAAGATCTCTACAGACCTGTGACCTTTGCATGATATCTTTAACATGCATGCTTTCTATGATTACATAAGATAACATTTATAGTTACAGTAACCTTAAAATGTCTCAATGGATATGTTGCTAATTTTAAGGTTGAATAAATACTGTTATATTAGTTTGTAAGATAACTTTAGACTATTTGCTGTATTACAACACAAAGAAATATCAACATTTAAAGTAGGTGTATCTAATGCTTGGATAGTTTCATCTGATTCACTGGCTTAGTCCTGTTCTTTAACTTTTGATTTTGGTTTTGTTGGAGTTTAGTTGTCAAAAGGTTAATTAGCTATTTACTGTATTTCAAAACTGTTAGTGTATTTCAAAGTGTTGTCCACACAACCAAATATCAACATTTGAAGGAGATGTACAGTATTTTTTGTGCCGCTGACTTAGTCTTTTTTAAATTCCAGTTTGTCTACAAATTAATAATTGATATATCTCCATCTCAACCAAAAATCTAAATTAAAGAATAGGACTAGTTGATTTAGTCCTATTCTTTAACTTCTATTTTTCGTTGAGATGGAGACGTGAATCCAAAATATTAATTATTAATTAACTTACATTTGAAATTAACCAAAGTTTGAAACCCTAGGACTATATGTATTGTTTATTTTTAGTTGGACCCTTGGTTGAATTGAAACAATAGTTGTAAGCCTAAATAGTATCATTGATGATACATGTATGTAACTTATAAAGCATGGTTACATTTCATTTGTTCGGTTTAACCTTCCTTTTGGAATGACTTCGATAGCAACACTGAATCTATTTAGTTATTACAAAATCTCTCAACAATCATTCTCACAATAGCACATTGGTAGTAGTCAGTGACAAATATAAAAGCTAAGCAGAGCTTGGTTAAAACACTGAATGGGAGACCAAATGGATAGTGCTAATGTAGATTGATCAACACTCCAGTAGGAGATGCTGCCCAGCCTACTGATTTTTTTCTCATAGTGGATATAACGTTGAAGATCTGACGTTGTTTCAAAGGCACAAATTCAACATAGTTTTTACAAGGTTTGTCTATGTTGAAAATTGGTTACCATGATGATATAATTCGGTGGTTGAAATTTCACCCTCAAAACAACAGGATCTCTACACCAGGCAGTGTCAGAGGAATACCCCCAACATTGCCAGACTCCAGTCACCCTAGTCATAGACTGTTCTCTCCGCTACCGCACGGTAAGCGGTACCGGAGTGACAAGTCCAGGTCCAAAAGTCTCCTTAGGAGCTGCTACCCCCAAGCCATAGACTGCTGAACAGTTAATCAATGACTACCTGGGTTATTTGCATTGACCCCCCATTTTTTTTTTTACGCTACTGCCACTCGCTGTTTACTATTTATGCATAGTCACTTTACCCCTACCTACATGTACATATTACCTAAATGATCTCAACTAACCTGTACCCCTGCACATTGACTCGGTACCGGTACCCCTTGTATGTAGCCTCATTATTGTTATTTTAATGTGTTTAAAAACATTTTTTTTTTTTACTTTAGTTTATTTAGTAAATATTTTCTTAACTCTTATTTTTCTTGAAACTGCATTGTTGGTTAAGGGCTTGTAAGTGAGCATTTCGCGGTCTACACCTTTTGTATTCGGCGCACGTGACGAATACAATTTGATTTGATGTTGATGAATTTTTGCAAATCCAATGTATTTTCCACATCACAATACGTTGACAAATTATGTTGAAATAATGTTGATTCAACCAGTTTGTGCCCAGTAGGGAGGCTTATTCTTCCCACAGTAGACCTACACATTCAAACGAAATCAACTAATTGAGACCTTTAACAAACTGCGGGTCACAGACAGGCAGCCGAGCGATTGCGATGCCATAGTCACTGACAGTCTGGCTTGTGGTGGATATGGCCTTTGGGACTTTGGGACATGTGTCTGTTTCTGATAGCATTTCTGTTCCTTTCTGTTCTCACACAGAAAAAACTACAATACAAATCTTCTTCATGCACAGAATGTTAAACAGAGAGTAGGTTAACAAAATGTATTGCCCATGTGTGGGTGTGTGTATCAGAGATTTGAGTGAATGTGCAATCTGCTAAATGATTAAAATGCAAAATATAAATGTTTGTGTAAACGTTTGTGTGTGTGTGTGTGTGTGTGTGTGTGTGTGTGTGTGTGTGTGTGTGTGTGTGTGTGTGTGTGTGTGTGTGTGTGTGTGTGTCTTTACGGTTTCAAAACCAGTGTGTGTGTCTGACTGTTCCGGCCTGACGCCATTCCTCTGCCAATGTTGTGTGGGTGTAAATATAGATGGTTTTCTTGAATCACAAGCCATGTCAGAGTTTCAGGGTTGCTATTTCTGTGTGGGCCCAGTCTTTAATCTTATCTTAGTATTGATAAAATAATTATGATAGCGGGGGAAAACTCAATTACAACCAAAGAAACAAAGAAAATCTGGAATTATCTGTGCAGCTAGTGCTTGCATTATGAATATAGTGCCTTCAGAAAATATTCAATCACACCCCATAGAACTTTTCCACATTTTGTTGTGCTACAACCTGAATTGAAAATAGATACAATTTTGATTTTGTGTCACATTTCACACATTTCCCCATAATGTCAAAGTCGAATTATGTTTCAAGAAATGTTAACAAATTAATTAGAAATGAAAAGCTGAAATGTCTTGAGTCAATACGTGTTCAACCTCTTTGTTATGGCATGCCTAAATAAGTTCACGAGTAAAAATGTGCTTAACAAGTCACATAATAAGTTGCATGGACTCACTCTATGTGCGATAAGAGTGTATAGAGCTATTTTTGTTAGTCAGAATATGGGCAACAGGACGGTTATATAGTAGTCTGATAAACCCAACATATTTTCGACCTATATTCCAGAAGTTCCAATCAAA
Source organism: Salvelinus namaycush (assembly GCF_016432855.1). Classification (NCBI taxonomy): domain Eukaryota; kingdom Metazoa; phylum Chordata; class Actinopteri; order Salmoniformes; family Salmonidae; genus Salvelinus; species Salvelinus namaycush. The sequence goes on along the minus strand of NC_052326.1, from coordinate 14,061,557 downwards.
TGCTTTTACTGTGTCCAACGCAGCCATCACTACAGGCTCCTGTTTACCCTCCGCACAATACATCATATTTAATAATCTCCTAATATTGTCTGACAACAATCGGTTTCGTACCAAGCCTGTCTGATCTACATTACCCAGGCCTGGTAAGACCCCGTCGAGTCTATGGGCTATGAGTTTAGCAAGAATATTATAGTCTGTATTAAGTAGGGATATGGGCCTATAGGAGCTGCATTGGGTCGGGTCTTTCCTTGGCTTAGGAAATATAGTAATGAGGGATAGCTCTAGAGCAGGGGTGTCAAACTCATTCCACGGAGGGCCTAGTGTCTGCAGGTTTTTGGTTTTTCCTTTCAATAAAGCCCTAGACAACCAGGTGTGGGGAGTTCCTAACTAATTAGTGATGTTAATTCATCAATCAAGTACAAGGGAGGAGCGAAAACCCGCAGACACTCGGCCCCCCGTGGAATGAGTTTGACACCTGTGCTCTAGAGTGTCTGGTAGCTTGCTTGTCACTATAGCATGGCTGAACATATTACAGAGTGGCTCAATTAACTTGGGAAGGAAAGCCTTGTAAAATGCAATGGAAAATCCATCCAGCCCAGGTGCCTTCCCCCCACACAATGCTAAAAATGGCCTCCCGAATTTCCTCAGATGTAATTACCTCTTCCAGATTATCTCTGTCCTCATTAGTCACTCTATCCAGAAACCCCTGCATCACTTCTGACAAACCTCCTTCAGACATGTAGGTTCTCATAAATAATATTGAATGTCAAGTTCACATCATCAGAGCTCTCGACTACAACAGTACTAGGCAATGTAATTGAATCTGTCTCTCTTCGCTTCCTTCCTTCTTATTTGCCAGCCAAGTAACTGCCTGCCTTATCCCATGTTCGTAATAATTCTGTTTAGGTCTAGTTAGTGCATTTTATGGTTCACGGGTCATTAAGGTGTTGTATTCTAGCTGTTTTGAGGTCAGTTTTTGTTTTGTTAGGTCCTCAAATGTTGTTTAATGAGATATTTATTTATTTCATTTTCAAGAAATGTGCAAAATTTTCGAAATACATATTTTCACATTGTCATTATGGGGTATTGTGTGTAGATGAGTGATAAAAATAATCTATTTAATACATTTTGAATTCAGGCTGTAACAAAACAAAATGGAATAAGTCAAGGGGTATGAATACTTTCTGAAGACACTGTAAGTAATAATAAGGTCCCACAGTTGACAGTGCATGTCAGAGCAAAAACACAGCCATGAGGTCGAAGGAATTCCGAGACAGGATTTTATCGAGGCACAGATCTGGGGAAGGGTACCGACACATTTCTGTAGCATTGAAGGTCCCTAAGAACAGAGTCCTCCATTGTTTTTAAATGGAAGAAGTTTGGAACCACAAAGACTTCCTAGAGCTGGCCGCCCGTCCGAACTGAGCAATCTGGGGAAAAGGGCCTTGGTCAGGGAAGTGACCAAGAAACCGATGGTCACTCTGACCGAGCTCTAGAGTTCTTCTGTGGAAATGGGAGAACCTACCAGAAGGACAACCATCTCTGCAGCACTCCACTAATTAGGCCTTTATGGTAGAGTGGCCAGACGGAAGCCACTCCTCAGTAAAAAGCACATGACAGCCCACTTGGAGTTTGCCAAAATGCCCCTAAAGGACTCGCAACCACACTGCACACTGCCCTAACCCATCTGGACAAGAGGAATACCTATGTGAGAATGCTGTTCATCGACTACAGCTCAGCATTTAACACCATAGTACCCTCCAAACTCGTCATCAAGCTCGAGACCCTGGGTCTCGACCCCGCCCTGTGCAACTGGGTCCTGGACTTCCTGACGGGCCACCCCCAGGTGGTGAGGGTAGGTAACAACATCTCCACCCCGCTGATCCTCAACACTGGGGCCCCACAAGGGTGTGTTCTGAGCCCTCTCCTGTACTTCCTGTTCACCCATGACTGCGTGGCCATGCACGCCTCCAACTCAATCATCAAGTTTGCGGACTACACTACAGTGGTAGGCTTGATTACCAACAACAACGAGACGGCCTACAGGGAGGAGGTGAGGGCCCTCGGAGTGTGGTGTCAGGAAAATAACCTCACACTCAACGTCAACAAAACAAAGGAGATGATTGTGGACTTCAGGAAACAGCAGAGGGAGCACCCCCCTATCCACATCGACGGGACAGTAGTGGAGAAGGTGGAAAGTTTTAAGTTCCTCGGTGTACACATCACGGACAAATTGAATTGGTCCACCCACACAGACAGCGTTGTGAAGAAGGCGCAGCAGCGCCTCTTCAACTTCAGGAGGCTGAAGAAATTTGGCTTGTCACCAAAAGCACTCACAAACTTCTACAGATGCACAATCGAGAGCATCCTGTCGGGCTGTATCACCGCCTGGTACGGCAACTGCTCCGCCCACAACCGTAAGGCTTTCCAGAGGGTAGTGAGGTCTGCACAACGCATCACCGGGGGCAAACTACCTGCCCTCCAGGACACCTACACCACCCGATGTCACAGGAAGGCCATAAAGACCATCAAGGACAACAACCACCCAGGCCACTGCCTGTTCACCCCGCTATCATTCAGAAGGCGAGGTCAGTACAGGTGCATCAAAGCAGGGACCGAGAGACTGAAAAACAGCTTCTATCTCAAGGCCATCAGACTGTTAAACAGCCACCACTAACATTTAGTGGCCGCTGCCAACATACTGACTCAACTCCAGCCACTTTAATAATGGGAATTGATGGAAATTATGTAAAAATGTATCACTAGCCACTTTAAACAATGCCACTTAATATAATGTTTACATACCCTACATTACTCATCTCATATGTATATGTATATACTGTACTCTATATCATCTACTGCATCTTGCCATCTTTATGTAATACATGTATCACTAGCCACTTTAAACTATGCCACTTTATGTTTATATACCCTACATTACTCATCTCATATGTATATACTGTACTCTATACCATCTACTGCATCTTGCCTATGCCGTTCTGTACCATCACTCATTCATATATCTTTATGTACATATTCTTTATCCCTTTACACTTGTGTGTATAAGGTAGTAGTTGTGGAATTGTTAGGTTAGATTACTTGTTGGTTATTACTGCATTGTCGGAACTAGAAGCACAAGCATTTCGCTACACTCGCATTAACATCTGCTAACCATGTGTATGTGTCAAATAAAATTTGATTTGATTTGATTTGACCATGAGGAACAAGATTCTCTGGTCTGATGAAATCAAGATTGAACTCTTTGGCCTGAATGCCAAGCATCACATCTGGCACCAAACCTGGCACCATCCCTACGGTGAAGCATGGTGGCAGCATCATGCTGTGGGGATGTATTTCAACGGCAGGGACTGGGAGACAAGTAAGGATCGAGGGAAAGATGAACAGAGAACAGTACAGAGAGATCCTTGATAAAAACCTGCTCCAGAGTGCTCAGGACCTCAGACTGGGGGCGAAGGTTCACCTTCCAACAGGACAACAACTCTAAGCACACAGCCAAGACAACGCAGGAGTGGCTTCGGGAAAAGTCTCAATATTCTTGACTGGCCCATTCAGAGCCCGGACTTGAACCCGATCGAACATCTCTGGAGAAACCTGAAAATAGCTGTGCAGCAACTCTCCTCATCCAACCTGATAGAGCTTGATAGGATCTGCAGAGAGGAATGAGTGAAACTCCCCAAATACAGGTGTGCCAAGCTTGTAGCGTTATACCCAAGAAGACTCAACACTGTAATCTCTGCAAAAGGTGCTTCAACAAAGTACTGAGTAAAGGGTCTGAATACTTATGTAAATGTGATATTTCAGTTTTTTTTTTCTTTATAGATTTGCAAAAATGTCTTAACTTGCTTTGTCATTATGGGGTATTGTGTGTAGATTGATGAAGGAATTTAAAAGTTTGTAACGTAACAAAATGTGGGAAAAGTAAAGGGGCCTGAATCTTTTCCGAATGCACTTTATCCATTATTTTTGCACTGGATGCATCTTAATCCTCCGCCTTCACCTATATAACACATCTGCAATGAATATAACGCATCTACAATGAAAGGTGACAGAGCTAGAGAGTGTTTGTCAGACCATGAGCCATCCTGAAAATTGGTCTTCTCACAAAATCGTCTGTTGCGTCCGAAGGGTTTGTCCTACCTTTCTGTGTAAAGGTGAGAACGAGTCGGCTTTGGTCACCGTGTTCCGCACGGTAATTAGGCTTCTCCAAGCTCTAATGCTGCTGCTGGTCATTAGTAGCAGTAAAGTCATTAGTAGTAGTAAAATCCAATGATAGTTTCGGTAATGTGCTTTCGGACCTTCCCTTGGTCGTATTCTCGCGGGGCAGAAATCTCAGAGATCAATTGGTACACTCTGATTTATCACCCCAAGATATTCCTGAACAACGTCTATTTGCGCCCCTACTGGATGGAAATTACAAGTGTAATGGCTGTGCTCAATGCAAGGGCACTTAAAAATGTAGATCCTTCAAACACCCACAAACAGGGAAATCGATCCCAATCAAAGGTGTTATTACGTGCTCCTCTAAGGCAGTTATTTATCTTATAACTTGTCCTTGTGGTAAAAATTATGTGGGAAAAACAAAGAGCGAATTAAAAGTACGTATCTCAGAGCATCGTAGTTCCATTAGGTGCAAAAACTTGATTTAACCAGTTGTGGCCCACTTTTTGGAAGCAAACCACTCGATTTCGTCTCTACGTTATATTGGCATCGAACATGTCACCCTCCCTGGGAGAGGGGGTGACCTTGATAATTTATTGTTAAAACGAGAGGCTGCCTAGATCTTTAACTTAAAGACCCTAGCTCCCTTCGGTCTCAACGTAGACTTTGATCTGAAGCCATTCTTGTGATTATTGTGACTTTGCCATTGTAATTGTTTGTAAGCTTGTGTAGTCTAAAATTAATCTATGATCGTATGCTATCCATTAGTTTTTTTATATGCTGTTCTTTGTATGCCATTTTTATATTTGAGAATTAACCAATGATATTAGGCCACACTTGGCCATGATTACAGACACCTGTGTGTCTTTTGACACTATATAAACGAGTAATCCCGCAGTGTTTGTGATTATACCCTGATGAAGACAGCTTGGCTGTCGAAACGTTGGATATTACATTTTTGCATCTGAGCTCCTAGAGTGTCTCCTTTATTTTCAAGGTCATTAGTAGCCTACCAAACTTGCTAACTGCCTGGTACTCAGCACTCTATTGTCCCTCTAATCACTCTATTGTCCCTCCTTTCCTAATGTTAAGCCATTGTTTATCTTTACAACAGGAGTATAGACTACCGGGCTGGCATGAAAGTGAACCACAGGAAAAGCGTCCTCCACTCATTCACTATTTAGGTGCATAGATGACATGTATTTTTTCCCGCTGCCCATGTTTCGAGACAGGTTCATTATAATGGTCCATTCTAAATCAAAACAAATTTCACACATATATTGTTTAGTATATGTAAATATAAGATTATATCAAGAATAGTCTGATGGGTGACAATATTAGCCTATCACTTGTGAATTATATATTATCACCTGTGAATGATGTCCAGTATAAGAAACTTTCTTTGCGACTTTTTCGAATCATAGTCGCACACTTCATGTAACCCATATGGCCCATGTTTTGATAAGGTTTGTATCATAACTAAAGTGGCCAAATAGCTTCTTAAAATTAAGCACATTCATCCACGTTACAAGGGGTTTAGAGCCTAACTGGCTTACATAGGCAGCACATGAGCTTCAAGTTTGGGGAAAAACTTTTCACCATAAAAATGCACCTTTATAATAAAAGCATGACATGCATAATCACATTTGTGGTCACTTTTGATAATGGTGTTTTCCCGCTAATGGAACATTCGCGCTTATAGTCTACTGCCATGTGCGCATTGCTGCGCTTATAATGTGAAGAAATAGCCTAATGGTTTATCAATATTTTAAGCTAAACGTTCTGATCTGTTGCGTCAGCCACGTGGTTTAAAAAAAGATTTTTTTATGCTAGTGGCTGTATTATTTTGGGATCTATTGCACCCCACAACTGTCCCAGACTATGTTTGGAATATTTATTTATTCCACAGAATAGAATAGGTCGACTTTTGTACGATGGGGGATAGTAGATTGACATAAACTAGTGCTTTTGCTGTTCATTAAGCCTACTAATCTTATTGGCTGACAAAAAGTAAGTGTGGACAGTTCTTTCAATATGCACCTCGGACGCAGTTGCGTCCCCGATGTGTCTATCTTCACTTGTAGCCTGTGAGAAAGACCAGATCACATGATGGAGACCCATGCGAATAAGAGGTGCTTCGCATTGTGCAGCACATTGGGAGAAGGGCACAAAGCAGCACTCCGGCCCGCACAAGGCATGGATTTTTTAGGGTGCATTACGGCCACAAAGGGGATTCTGCCGTGAAATTCAAGGCATTATCAAGTACTTGTCAAATTGTGAATGAGAGACAATTGAAGTGTGTACAGCCTGCACAAAAAAAACAAAGCAGAGCTCACGCCTTTCAAGCTACTTTTTTTCAAATCATTGTTAGAGTCTCATCATGCAGCCTTACAATGTATTACAAATCAAAACATATAGCCCAACATTTGTAGAACAAGGAAAGTTACATTAATAACTCTATATTAAGCATATAGGAGTACCTACAGTATTTATTTGTTAATCGCTCAACACACAATAGCTGCATGTGCGCACTCCCTCAAATTCAGTTTTGTTCAATTGTATTCTTCATACTATAAAATAATATAAAATAATGCCACGAAATTCTAACCAAATCGTGTCTGCTAAATGAACAAGTGTAGCCTGCGGCCATTTGGCATTGCCACATCAGGACCAAACATAAGGACAACTCAGAGTATGCTATTATTTTCTTCTGAAATAGACATTTCCTTCATATCATGTTTCTTTAGACCTGTCTAAAATAAAGAATGGATTTATTGTGAAGGTGTAGGCTATATTACATGGATTTATTATACTTTTTAAAATGTAGATGTTCCAAAGGCCAGCATCAGTGGCTTTAGGTGTGGATGCGAAATGTGTTATTTTAAAAACGGTCAATTTCTGTGAGACCGACAGTTATTTACTTGACATTTCGTGACCACCACAACCCTAGGTGAGACTCTCACAAACACGTTCATGTCAGTTGATTTGCTCTAGGACGCCCTCGGACCTCACAAGACCCGTCTGAAGGTCCCCCGGTACCAGTCAAAAAAAATTATGGAAGCATATATGGAGACTGTTTAGAGACAAAAATAAGGGGTTAAATACATGTACAGTTAAAAAAAAAAGATTTTCAGATATAGGACAGACGCTTCAGAACAAACTTTGTTTAGATTGTTTTGGGGGACTATCTGTTGTTCCATGTAGTGAATGTTATTCTTTGCATTTGTATGGGCTAATAGCATTAAGACCAAACCAATTTTTTCATCAAATAATTGTTTTATATGTATTTTTTTATATTTCAATGGGTCTTAAAATTCTAAATCTTAGCTTAGTAGTACCCCCCTCCCCCCACACTCCCAGCGTAGACAGGGCTTGGACTCTTATGGGTTAACATAACACTACCTTTCTTCTGCAGCAGTGTTCACCAACCGGTCGATCGTAATTGAGATCGACCACCAAACATTACTGTAAAAAACGATAAAGCCTTGCGTTCCTTTTTCTTAATTTTTTTTCACGCTGTTGGCAGTAGGTGCACTTGATTCAGCAGCATTAGCGCCGTGAAGCCAAAGTGTTCCTATTTTGAACCATTTAATGTGTCTGAAGGTAGAACTCCACCTAACCGGCAGGCCTAGAAAGCAAATCAAGCGCACCTACAGGCCTACCGCTGGCCAATCAGATAGCTCAGATCGTGTCTATACAGTTTCCTTGAGCCACAGACTTTAAAAAGAAACCTCAAATGCACAGCAAAGTTGATACTGTGAGATTTAAAAACTTTTAAAACCTAGAGACTAGAGAGACTCAACGAATACAGCAAAAAAAGACTGTGTCCCCAACGAAAGTGAGGGTGAGCGGAGGGACGGTGAGTGGAGGGACGGTGAGAAAGGCAGCCACACCGCTGCTCCCTCCCCTCAGACTGACCATCTGCATCATCAGTCCAGTAAAAGCAAAGAAGCGAATTATTATGTTAATTCAGGTGTGCCTCACAAGTAATATAACAAATGATACACTACATGACCAAAAGTACGTGGAGACCTGCTCGTCGAACACCTAATTTCAAAATCAAGAGCATTAATATGGACTTGGTCCCCCCTTTGCTGCTATAACAGCCAAAACTCTTCTCGGAAGGCATTCCACTAGATGTTGGAACATTGCTGCGGGGACTCGCTTCCATTCAACCACAAGCGCATTAGTGAGGTCGAGTCCTGATGTTGGGCGATTAGGCCTGGCTCGCAGTCGGCATTTCAATTCATCCCAAAGGTGTTTGATGGGGTTGAGGTCAGGGCTCTGTGCAAGCCAGTCAAGTTCTGCCCACAGCGATCTCGATAAACTATTTATGCATGGACCTCACTTTGTGCAAGGGGGCATTGTCATGCTGAAACAGGAAAGGGCTTTACCCAAACTGTTGCCACAAAGTTGAAAGCACAGAATCGTTTAGAATGTCATTCTATTATGTAGTGTTAAGATTTCCCTTCAGTGGAACTAAGGGGCCTAGCCTGAACTGTGAAAACAGCCCAGACCATTATTCCTCCTCCACCAAACGTTACCGTTGGCACTATGAGTTGGGGCAGGTAGCGTTCTCCTGGCATCTGCCAAATCCAGATTCGTCCATCAGACTGACAGATGGTGAAGCGTGATTGATCACTCCAGAGAATGCGTTTCCAATGGTATTGGAAAGCTTGGCATTGCGCATGGTGATCTTAGGCTTGTGTGCGGCTGCTCGACCATGGAAACCCATTTCATGAAGCTCTAGACGAACAGTTTTTGTGCTAACGTTGCTTCCAGAGGCAGTTTGGAACTCGGTAGACAAATCATTTTTACGCACTATACGCTTCAGTACTCAGTGGTCCAGTTCTATGAGATTGTGTGGTGGCATCCTATGACGGTGCCATGTTGAAGGTCACTGAGCTTTCTATTAAGGCCTTTCTACTGCCAATGTTTGACTATGGAGATTGCATGGCTGTGTGCTCGAATTTATACTTTGTCAGCAACGGGTGTGGCTGAAATAGCCGAATCCACTAATTTGAAGTGGTGTCCACATACTTTTGTATATATAGTGTATTACAAGTCTTATACCAGATTTTTTCAAATATAGTTTCAAAATGGTCTGAGAAGAACAATTGACAGGGCAATTCAAGCATAGCAAATATGCAGTCATAATGTATTAAGCCTATAGCCCATTGCACAAACCTCATTGCTCCAGAACTGTTTCAATTGGTTAATGTGCCTAAGCTTATATTTTTTAAGCCATGTTTAAAAAACTAAATTGAGTGGTACTGTAGATGTCGGCTTGCATTTTGACTCACAAAGTGATCTTGACTCAGAAAAGGTGGTGACCACTGTTTTACAGTAAGCTACTGTATATGAAAGCTGGGTCAAGTGTTCTGTTTTTCAAAATGTATCTCATTTCAAGGTAAGTAACCAGCTATATCTTTTCCATCTGTAGGATCAGATCCCAGTGAGACAGAGGAAGAACAGTCATGGCTGGTTGGTTTATTTATCTCAGAAGTACCCCACTCTACAGTACAGTATAAGCCTTGCCTGCATGGGAGTACTGAGCACTCTCATAGCAACTTCCTCTCCTCCCTGTCCTCCCTTCATTTGCATCCCATCAACCAAGCCGGAAATGTAAAAATGAATGCCAGATTAAGTAGAATGCACCCATTGATAAAATCTGTTTCAAATGCTGTTGGCCAGTGTGTTGTAGGACAGCAGCCTGCGGACAGACAGGTTTCTGGGTTTTGAATTTAGTTCCACGCAGATGCGAGAGACAGAAACAGGACAGAAGTTGCTATGAAGAAGTTGGGAGAAAAAATTTAAATATCATTTAAGTTAAGAAAATGTAGGATGAATACTTGAATACAATTTTTTTTTATGCCCAAAAGATTCAACATATATGGTTGCTTTGAAAATGTCTAATGACATGTTCTCATGAAGATCACTGCCCTCTCCTCTCTTCAAAGTACATGTCTAGGGTTCTTTTATTTAATTTGTGTATTTATTTGGTTCAGTTTCATTTGGGTCCTGCTGTCAAAAGAAAAGGAACTGGTGCTGTGCCCTACAGGGTAGAGTTCTTCCTCACTAAAAATAAAACACAATTATGCCATTATAATGGCCTTGCAATGCCCTATGGAAATGTGCTTATTAAACCAGCTACAGAGACATTCTAATTAGGCCTAGTGGTTGGTGCTATTACTTCTATTGCTGCTCTCAAAGTGTGAGAAATGATGTTTCCATCTTATGTATTTTTCTACACATTATTCTTCGCAGGAATTTAGAATTTAGTTGCATCTTTGGTCAAAGGAAGTACACAACCCATCACTTCAAGGAGGGGAGATTACATGCTTGATATCATGGGATATGCATTCTGCTCATAATATGTATTGTCATACCAATCCACTCATAATGCAGCGTTTTGTTAAATACTAACTAATCTCTTGATTTCAGCATAATAGAGATGTACCAGAACAAATTGTCTACCAGGTGGTGTTCGATTCTGTTACGTCCGTCGTTAGATGAATGAGACCAAAGCGCAGCGTGGAAAGTGTTCATGATTTTTAATACTGAACTCTGACGTAACGTTCTGCAGGGCTAGACAGCAACTATGCAAAAACAAGATCCCACAACTTAAGATGGGAAAAGGGGCTGCCTAAGTATGATCCCCAATCAGAGACAACGATAAACAGCTGCCTCTGATTGGGAACCATACTAGGCCAACAAAGAAATAGAAACATAGATTTGCCCACCCAAGTCACACCCTGACCTAACAGTAACAGTACCCCCCCCCCCCCAAACCTGATCCTGTAGGGGAGGGTCCGGGAGGGCATCTCATCTCGGTGGAGGCTCCGGTGCGGGACGCAGACCCCGCTCCGCTTGAGGCTCCCCCCACTTCGGTGGCGCCTCTGGTGTGGGGATCGTCGCCGGGGACTCCGGACCGTAGATCGTCGTCGCGGACTCCGGACCGTAGATCACTGCTGGAGGAACCGAACCACTGATTGTCGCAGGAGGCTCCGGCCTGGGAACCCTCGCTGGAGGCTCCGGACTGGGGACCGTCGCTGCAGGCTCCTGACTGAGGACCGTCGCTGCAGGCTCCGGACTGGTGACCGTCGCTGCAGGCTCCGGACTGGTGACCGTCGCTGCAGGCTCCGGACTGGGGACCGTCGCTGCAGGCTCCGGACTGGGGACCGTCGCTGGAGGCTCCGGACTGGGGACCGTCGCTGCAGGCTCCGGACTGGGGACCGTCGCTGCAGGCTCCTGACTGAGGACTGTCGCTGCAGGCTCCTGACTGGGGACCGTCGCTGCAGGCTCCGGACTGGAGACCGTTGCTGGAGGCTCCGGACTGCAGACCGTTGCAGGAGGCTCCGGACCTTGAATCGTCACTGGAGGCTTCGTGCCATGGATCTTCACTGGAGGCTCCGGGCCATGGATCACCACTGGAGTCTCCGGGCCATGGATCATCACTGGAGGCTAAGGGCCATGGATCATCACTGGAGGTTTCGGGCCATGGATCATCACTGGAGGCTTCGTGCCATGGATCATCACTGCAGGCTTCGTGCCATGGATCATCACTGCAGGCTCCGGGCCATGGATCATCATTGGAGGCTTTGTGCGTGGAGCAGGCACAGGATGTACTAGGCTGGAGACACACACTGGAGGCCGGGTGCATGGAGCTGGCACAGAATATACTGGACCGTGGAGGCGCACTGGAGGTCTTGAGCATAGAGCTGGCACAACCCGTCCTGGCTGAATGCTCACTTTAGCCTGGCAAGTGCGGGGCGCTGACACAGGACGCACTGGGCTGTGCAGGCGCACTGGAGATACCCTGCGTAGAGCTGGCGCAGGATATACGGTGCCATGGAGGCGCACTGGAGGTCTGGAGCGTAGAGCTGGCACAACCCGTCCTGGCTGGATGCTCACTTTAGCCCGGCAAGTGCGGGGCGCTGACACAGGACGCACTGGGCTGTGAAGGCGCACTGGCGACACAGTGCGTAGAGCCGGCGGAGGATATCCTGGACCGAAGAGGCGTACTGGAGACCAGGAGCACTGAGCTGGCACAACCCGTCCTGGCTGGATGCTCACTTTAGCCCGACAAGTGCAGAAAGCAGGCACAGAACGCACCGAGCTAAGGGTGCGCACTGGAGGCACGGTGCGCAGAACCGGAAAACATGTTATCTGAACCGTGACCAACTCCTCATCATAATTACAGAGAGTTGGTTCTTGTTCCCACCTTTGCTCCGCTCGCCACCCCGTGTGCCCCCCCCCCCCAATTTTCTTTGAGGCTGTCTCTCGGGCTTCTGTCGTTTCCTTGATTCCTGGTTTTGTCTGCTTGATTCGTTCGTGGTGGGATCTTCTGTTACGTCCGTCGTTAGATGAATGATACCAAAGCGCAACGTGGAAAGTGTTCATGATTTTTAATACTGAACTCCGACAAAACAACAAAATACAAAACCGAACGTAACGTTCTGCAGGGCTAGACAGCAACTATGCAAAAACAAGATCCCACAACTTAAGATGGGAAAAGGGGCTGCCTAAGTATGATCCCCAATCAGAGACAACAATAAACAGCTGCCTCTGATTGGGAACCATACTAGGCCAACAAAGAAATAGAAACATAGATTTGCCCACCCAAGTCACACCCTGAACTAACCAAATAGAGAATAAAAAAGGCTCTCTAAGGTCAGGGCGTGACAGATTCAATTACATTTAATGATCAACATTTCAAGAGTGTGAAGACTGTACCAAGGAGCACCTACCTTGAACAAGGAGAACGTCCAGAGAGCCATGCAGGGGTGATGATGAACTCACCTATTTAACCCACAGAACCCCTTTTAACCCCGTTTCAGTAATACCCTTTAACAGCAGGTAATCCCTTTTGATCCAGTCTGACGACTAACCAGACAGAGCTACTGACATGCTTTCACTTCCATGTTTATACATACTATACATGTACGTATCTGTCTTACTCTCCCACTGTATATGTTTCCATGAATAAACTGATGACACTTCTTTTAACAAAAAAGGGACAATTCAACTCAAATGAATGTGTGCAAAAATCAGACAACGATGTTCCATTGAATCACCAAACATGTTGTACTATCAGAGATTGTCACTGACTGTAGCGGTGAGAGAGAACATTGGTAATAGGAATGTTACAGCTTAGAAAGAAAACACCAATGGGTCTGCAGGTTCAGGTGGGGAGTTTGGTTCAGACAACGATGTTCCATTGAATCACCAAACATGTTGTACTATCAGAGATTGTCACTGACTGTAGCGGTGAGAGAGAACATTGGTAATAGGAATGTTACAGCTTAGAAAGAAAACACCAATGGGTCTGCAGGTTCAGGTGGGGAGTTTGGTTCAATATTGTCACGGATCCCCCCGGTACTGCTGCTCATTCCATTCACCAGTTCCGGAGATCTACATCACCGGCCTTCTAGGTGTCACTGAACTGGATCATCACCACCAATCCCGGACTGTCTTGTCTCATTACGCACACCTGGTTCCCATTCCCCCTGATTAGTATGTGTATATGTGTGCCCTCTGTTCCCCATCGTCCTTATCGATCACTGTCCTACAGTATGTCCGTTGGTCTTGTGAGTACCTGTGCTCTGTTTTATTCGGTTTTTGGTGCTATGTATATTTTTGTACACTTGTTATTACGGGTGTCCTCCCATGAATTATTTAGAGGTTTATGCCTTGCTCTTTTGTTTTGGGTAAAGAATTTTTAAAAACTATTACGTATTCCTGCGCCTGTCTCCCATCCTTATGCAGCGTGACAGAATGATCGACCCATTGTAAATGGAGAGGGCGGGAAAAGTAGAGCTGGCGACCATCGTAGAGACAGTCCAACATCACGAGGACTGTCTCTCCAGACTCGGCAGCGCTATGGACAGCGTGCAGGCGACCATCCCGCGTTGGGAGGGGAATGTACAGTCCCTCCAGTCTCCAAGACCGGTTCCGGCTCCAGCCCCCACACCACCACTACCTGCCTCCATCCCATCTGAGCCGGTCCACGGAATACCACTGTCCCTCCCGGAGCGCTTTGACTACGCGCCAGCAAGATGCAAGTGATTCTTTCTGCAATGCGACCTGTACCTCGCTCGCTACGCCGAGGCTGTCTTCCGGAGAGACAGGGTTGCCACCGTCATCTCGGCACTGACCGGACGGTCAGGGGGTGCCGCAGTCTGGTAAACTGGTGGACCCGAGGTCAAGTCCTACGAGCGCTTCTCCCTCCTCTTCCGCTCGGTGTTGGATCATCCTGTAGAGGGCCGAGAGGGGGGTGAGCGCCAATTCCAACTACGCCAGGGATCCAGGACCGCCTCGGAGTTCGCCCTGGAGTTCCGGACCATCGCGCCTCCACCGGATGGAACGAGTCAGCTCTGGTCACCGTGTTCCGTTGCGGACTGCGGGAGGAGGTATAAATGGAGTTAGCCTGCCGTGATGACAACCTGTCACTCGACCAGCTCATCAGCATGGCGATCCGGTTGGACAACCTACTGCTGTCCCGATGAAGACCTGCGTGGCATCCGGAGCCCATGGTTACACCTGCTCCGTGGCCAGAGCCAATGGAGGTGGGCTCTGCACGTTTGCCCGAGGCAGAGCGTAGGAGAAGGAGGAATCTGGGCCTCTGCTCCTAAGGTGGAGAAAGGGGTCATTTTCCCCCGACCTGCCCTCTATCCACAAATAGGCGAGGAGGTGACAAGCCAGGGAATTCCCCTGATCCAACCCAGGCAGGATGCAAGATCTCCCCTCCTTTTCTGTCAACTCAACCAGTGTGTTTTCTCATCAAATTCCCTGAATACCCTAGCGCCTCACTCCCGTTAGCTCTGATTGATTCCGGAGCTGCCGGGAATCTGTTAGATAGCGCACTGGCCACTGCATTACGCATCCCTTTGGTTCCCCTACAGTCGCCCATTCCGGTTCCGAGTCCTGGACAATCGTCCAATAAGGACAGGACTCATACGTCACATCACGGTTCCCGTTTCTCTGCTGATCCATGACACTCATTTAGAACAGATCACCTTTTTGATTATAGACACCCCCACGCACCCTGTTGTTTTAGGTCTCCCCTGGATGAGTTGGCATAACCCTGTTATTTCCTGGTCTGAGAGGAGACTGCTGGGTTGGTCACAGGAGTGTCAGGGGAGGTGTCTCGCAGTGTCTGTCAACACCACTATGGTGGAAAGTCCGAACCACACCCCTCAAGTGGATTTACCGGAGGAGTACTAGGATCTGCACGCAGCCCTCCCAAGAGGATAAGTCTATTCCCTCACCTAAATGGAGACCGAGTCCAATGGAGACCTACGTGCAGGAGAGCCTCCAGCATGGTTTTATCTGCCCCTCTACGTCACCAGCCTCCTCAAGCTTTTTTTTGTGAAGACGAAAGATGGGGGACTGCGCTACTGCATTGATTATCGAACTCTGAATAAAGCCACCGTTAAGTTCAGCTATCCTTTACCCCTCATCCCAACCATCATCGAACAAATGCACGGGGCACAGTACTTCACAAAACTGGACTTGAGGAGCGCATACAATCTGGTGCGAATTCGTGCAGGTGACAAATGGAAATTGGCTTTTTCCACGACCACGGGTCATTACGTGTATTTCATCATGCCCTTTGGCCTGTGTAATGCTCCTTCCGTCTTACAGGCCTTTATTAACTAAGTGTTTCGGGACATGCTGGGACGGGGCGTAGTGGTTTATATAGATGACATTTTGGTCTATTCTGCTGACCGCGCCCAGCATGTCTCGTTAGTCAGGTCTGTGCTGGGAAGACTGTTGGCGCATGATCTATATGCTATGTTTTTCCAGCGGTCCATGTCCTTTTCGGACTACCTTATATCCATAGAGGGAGTGGAGATGGAGGAGCAACGTGTCAGAGCAATCAGGTCATGACCCATCCCCAACTCCGTGAAAGCAGTGCAGCGATTATTGTCAAAGTTCTATATAGAAAAAGAAACTCCAAAGCCCTGAAAAAGCCATAACACTATTGGAACAATTTTCTTGAAATTAGATATGGCCCCAACAGATCTCTTTTATCCGTGTTGACTTTATCTTTTTTTTGGGCCCCGAGTTCGGTGGCAATGACATCTGTTTCTTCATTAGAGAGGTGCTCCACTTCGGTAATGACAGGCTGCCCGACCATATTTCTGACTGACCATTCTGAAATAGACTCTATACCCCCACTACTTGTTGTCTCTATCATGTCTCTATCATAGCAGCCTTTTATTAACCTAGCATGAGTGGAACAGGCACTGTTAAGTTGTAGCTTAGAGCTGCAGGGCGATAGATTGTGTCAGTGGACACACACAAAAGAAAGTACCACCACACTGGCGCCAATGTACTTCTGATTATACGTATGGAGCTTACTATGGCCAGTCAAGTTATTATTTTTATCATCTTTCTCATTTGAAGTATTAAAGACCTAAACTCTCAAAATGATTCATGATGAACTAGATCAATAAATATCCAGTATAGAACACTATATATGTATCTAGGACAAGAAAAAGTTCAAGGCTATGACACGCTCATTTTAGAAGACATTTTGAGCAAAACATAGACATTTTTCTTGAGGTCAAAAACAAATGGTACAGGTATTACTCATGTTGTAGTCGTAGCATAGAAGGACAGCATAACATACTGTAGTCTACAATCAATGTTATTCCGTCTTAAGTGTTGCGACTGGTGTGACTGTGACCAAGGCTCTGCTGTAGCAGCTGCCCACTGCAATCACCATGAGGAAGTTCACCTCCTGTGGTTAAGTGCTGGTTGCTAGGTGACTGTTCTGGGAATGAGGCACTCAGTTCCAGCTCCAGTCCTGAACAGTGTGTGTGGAAGACTGTCTGTCCTGCACCATGCACACAACCCTGCTGTCCAATCGCCTACTGCACACACATCCTGTTGCCATAGGGATTTAAGGGGTCGCTTGCTTACTCACAAAATGACATAAATCAACTATTACTAACAGGATTAGGTCTCTGCTTCGACATGTTCTGGAACGCTCGGACACAGAATTACTCAGGTGAAAGAAAAATGCTTCCTCATGAAAAAATTACTGTCACCTGCTGTCACAGACCAACCTGACCCCTACCTTGATTAAAGACAAATCTCAGTGGTCACAGGTGTTTGATATACTGTGCCACCTCTGATAGGAGTGGGATGGCAGAAGAAGCGTTCCCATGGTCAACCAGAACCAAACATAACAAACTTAACATACAGAGCAAAGGGAACCCTCATTATAGACTGAGAAAATGTAGGTTGATTCATAACATCCTTTATAGTTCATCTCTCACTCTGACACTGACTGAAGCCTACCATCTCCCCAACATGCTAGAGAGGATGGGTGCGTTCTTTAAGCCTGCCTGGCTGGTGCCCCGGCTGGGCAGAGATTTCATTTTAGGACCAATAAGATGGTCTAAAATGTGCCAATTCCGCCCATGCTTTAACCTGGGTGAAGTAAAATGAGTGCACCTAGTGGTTGAGCCGCGCTGCTCGAACCCCCACCCAGCCCCACAACGTGACTGGAGCGCTGGTCTCATTTCTGGACTGAACACGCCATGGTATCTGTACTAATTAACCCAGATGTGGATATTAATAAGCAGCTGGTATGAAAGCGGGTCTAGACTGGAAGTGGGGACATTTGAGAGGAGAGAGGCCTCATTTAAGAATGGTCACAGTAAAGTGGGACACAGTGGCCCCTCTCGTGGCAGGGGAATAAGACCCGTTACTATATTGAAATACCCTCCGGCCCTTCTTAATGTCTCACACCTCTGGAGATTTGGCACCAATGAAAAGCTGAAGATACCTTCAAGGGGGGCACTGTGTTGAAAGAATACAGAAATACATAGAGAATTGTAAAGTTGAGGGATGAAGACAAGATACCCATGACTTCTATGCTCTGTATCTTTGAAGGTTAAATGGATGTGGGGATCATCTCTATTGACACAGAAATACCTTTGCATACAACATTTAAAGCCAATCTAGGAGCACACATGATTTGTATAATACAGGGTTTCCCAAACTCGGTCCTGGGCCACCCCTGGGTGCACGTCCCCCCACCCCCCAACACTACACAGCTGATTCAAATGACCAACTAATCATCAATCTTTGATTATTTGAATCAGCTGTGTAGTGCTAGGGCAAGAATAATGAGTTTGGGAAACCCTAGTATAATACATACCACTAGAAAGCCATACCCGTCTTTTACTGTAGTCAATATCAGAGTTGGCATAAAGATCTGGTAGATTCATCTGCTGTCGGGCGAGGGCTTTACAGTCCAGGCAGGGCACGATGAGACTTGGGGACTGAAGTGTTTCGATAGCTAGGTCTGGTGGGACGTGCCCCACATAGCACAAGTACTCTCTGACAGCGAGAGCTTTTAGTTGGTCTGCTGAACACAGATGGAGTTTATACTTTTTGACAGAAATGCTGTATCTCTATATCAGACCAGCGATGCCATCTAACAGAAAGGAGTTGGGGACAGTGAGATAGTTGGCAATCGTGAGAGAACAGTGGGGGGGTCATCATCATAGAAGGGTCAATCCAGGACTTAGAAAAACAACAAAGCGGTCACTGTGACACTTGTTCTGGTTAACAGCTGAGGGGTGAACTGGAGAAATGTTACCACTCTCAAATTCATAGACAGAGCTATGGTTGCAAGGACTGACCATCGATGAGATTTTAACAATGTTTGGAAGCAGTGCATGTTTAGAATTACAGTATAACAAGCTTATATTTTGGGTTCTGATAGGGTATGACAGTTGAAGCTGTCGTACCCCATCAGTTATATTATTCAAGAATCAATGGTTACATGAGTCCAAAATTGAGCAATCCCGGATTGCCCCTTTAATCCAGATGGATGGCACACTGGTACGGACAGGATGACTACATCAGCAGACTGTGTAGGTGGAGCAACTGATGTGTCATACAGAACCATCTTTATCTACAATGATGGACGATGCTGTTAGCACAGAACTGACACACTGGGTGCAGAATTTACATTTAATAAAATAACACGTACATTAGAACTGGAGAGTTGGAATCGACCAAAACAAAAAAAGCAAGGGTTCAGTGCAAAATGTCTCTCCTTTCCAGTACAACATGATCACTTCAAGTTACAAAACATCAACTTACAGATATGAAACAAATAACCACATTCCTCTATCTAATTGTTGACAACAGATATGTCCAGTGGCAGGAATTGGGCACAGTTCTGGGCACCACAGCGGTATGGTTTCCTCTGGAGGGTCTCTGTCCCATTGGCTTCTGTCCCAGGGTCACTCTGAACCAACCCATAGAGTGTGTATTGCTATAGCTCGCTGAATAGTCGAATGTGAGCTCTTGGGGGTGATGTCCCTGCCAGTGAACAGGGCCAGCCTGGGCACCAGGGAGTGTACCTGGACAGGCACCAGGGAGTGCACCTGGACAGGCACCAGGGAGTGCACCTGGACAGGCACCAGGGAGTGCACCTGGACAGGCACCAGGGAGTGCACCTGGACAGGCACCAGGGAGTGCACCTGGACAGGCACCATGAACAGGTTGGGCTGGAAGGAGTGGTTCAGAAATGGCCCCACATTCCCAACCACAATAGGGTCCACAAAGGTCTCATTGACTGGGCCCTGTCTAGCATACTCCCGCACAGCAGTGATGTAGTTGTTGTCCTCAGGCCCCTGTGCAAGCTTTCTACGCCTGGCCTCCTCAAAGCCGAGCACTTTCCCAGCATACTCACACACAAAGGTCCCACAGGAAATGGGCTCCAGAGCTCGCACCCGCAAGCCCCTGTCCTCTGTGGGGTAGACACACAACCTGAGCCCCAGGCCTCTCTGGACCACCCGGTTACCTGCAGACCTCACTACAGCTACACAAGGCGTTACAC
The DNA here is from genome assembly GCF_016432855.1 of Salvelinus namaycush. NCBI lineage: Eukaryota > Metazoa > Chordata > Actinopteri > Salmoniformes > Salmonidae > Salvelinus > Salvelinus namaycush. The sequence continues at coordinate 14,041,507 of NC_052326.1, read as the reverse complement.
TCAAGCACAGGCCTGCAGTAACAATTGACTGTATCTCCTCTGGTCCTGGTGACAGCCTGTCGTATGTCTGTCCGAAAGTCTGCAGGCAGGAGGAGCTCTCTCTCTCAGGCAGGAGTGGGTGTAGCAGGAGCATCCAGGAAGAATCACCTCACTGGGGTCTATGTGACATCCTGGCCTCTGGACATTCTCTGGAGAATACTGAAACCAAAGAGACAGATGAAAAGGGGACTGATGTTTTATAAGATACAAAGGTAATCAGACCAATAAAAAAATAAAAATAACAACCAGTCAAGGTATTGGCGTTGGAGGATTTAACTTGGCTAGAGGAGATAGTTACAGAGTAAACATTTTTTCAATCCCACATAGACGTTTTGTAATCCTTAATAGCATCCAATCCAGCATAGCTCTGCTTCTTTTAGCAAGCAGTGGTGCAAATCTTCAAAGAGAAAGACGTGTAAGAAACTTGTATAGTGGGGCAGTTCACCAGCTTTAGAAGTGAGCCTATTTTGGATCCTCTCTATTTCATCCAGAATGTCTAAGTGATGTCTAGTGATAATACTGTGCTGCCACCAGCTGGCAGAAAATAGTTTAGACAGCCTGAATGAGGAACTTCAGGTAACTGCCAAAATAAAGGAAACATCAACATAGTGTCTTCCATGACCCTCCAGAACAGCTTCAATGCGCCTTGGTATAGATTCTACAAGCGTCTGGAACTCTATTAGAGGGATGCGACACCATTATTCCACCAGACATTGCATAATTTGGTGTGTTGTTGATGGTGGTGGAAAACTGCGTCTTAGGTGCCGCTCCAGAATCTCCTGTAAGCGTTCAATTCGGTTGATATCTGGTGACTGAGACACACACATACACACGCCCCCTTTAAACCCATTATTAAACCATAAGTTATGGGGGGTTCTACTAAGCTATACGGAATTGTTTTAAGAAGGTGTATTACCAAGGGTCATTATGCTATTTTATTTTGAAGTTTAAGACCTCTTGAAGTATCAAAAAATATATACTAAAATCATTTCATTAAACATTGTATTTGAGCTTACTACTATTAGCCCATACAAGCACATTGTTACGAAGTGTCTGTCCTATATCTGAGAGATGTAAGATCTGGATTTTTTATTTTTTATTTTATACGTCCCTTATTTTTGTCACTAAACAGTCTCCATGCAGACGTCCATACATGATACCGGGGGAACTCAGACGAGTCTTGTGAGGCTTGTGGGCGTCCTTGAGCAAAACAATCGCCGTACATATTCTTGTGAGTCTCACCTTTTCACATATTAGTGTGTTGCCCAAACTGTTCGGACGTTGGCAAGGGTTCGAAGACGCTTGTAGGGGTCGTAGAGAAAAACGGAGAACAGCATCATGTTCGTGAGAGTCTCGTCTTTCCATAGAGGGGTTTGAAAAACCGTTCGGACGCTATTTTAAGGGATGGTCTGACAAACACGGCTCTAGCTCTGTCACCATTCACCGCAGATGCGGAAGTGCGACATAGACGGAGGCGGAGGATTGAGACGCATACAATGCAAAAAAAATAGATACACTATATATACAAAGTATGTGGACAGTCCTTCAAATTATTGGAGCACTCCGCCATGCAATCTCCATAGACAAACATTGGCAGTAGAATGGCCTTACTGAAGAGCTCAGTGACTTTCAACCTGGCACCGTCATGCGATGCCACCTTTCCAACAAGTCAGTTTGTCAGCTTTCTGCCCTGCTAGAGCTGCCCCGGTCAACTGTAAATGCTGTTATTGTGAAGTGGAAACGTCTAGGAGCGTCAATGGCTCAATCGGAAAGTGGTTGGCCACACAAGCTCACAGAACGGGACCGCCAAGTGTTGAAGCATGTAGCGCTTTAAAAAAGTCTGTCCTCGGTTGCAACACTCACTACCGAGTTCCAAACATACAGAAACCAACCCACACACACTCTGTTTTACAATGTTGCCCCCACATTTGGATCACATGTAGGCCTATGTAATTAGGTTGCAGGAATGTAAGGATGAAGATGTATTTAAGCTCTAAATAGTCATTCACAGAAAAACAGTAAACATACATTGATAATAACCAATGATTGGTGGCGACATCAATCATTTAGGAGCCTGTAGCGCCTTTTGCTTAGAAAATAACTGAAAAAAGTTGTCTCCCACAATACTTTGTTTCCGACTTTAAGTTGCAGTTGGTGAGGAGCAACTGTTCAGTCGACTGCTGTCGAAAGTTCATGACCTTTGATCACATGGTTGTTGTAAAGGCCATACAGTTGACATGTAGTCACAAGTTAGACAATTTTTATACCCATAATGCAACACACTTTGAAAGGCGGTGACCAACGTTGGTCAACGTCTTGACAAAAGTGATCCACTTGAACACGCCCAATGTCAATATAGAAAGGGCACTACACCAGTCCAAGGAGAGACTTAGGGAAAGTCTACGATTAATGTTTTACATTGTCGCCACCTAGTGGCCTTCTAGCACAAAGACACTATCGCACTGCTGCAATTTTTGCAGTAAGTGGCGCTATGAGACTAAACAAAGAAACCCACTTACAGCCAGAACATCATGTAATGAATCACTGACTAATTAAAGAAAAGTGTGTGTGTGTGTGTGTATGAGACATTAGAATTCAGAGGTAATATAGACCAAATAAAAAACATGGCCTTATGAGGAAACAGTGTCCTGTGGTTACCACATCATAAGAGCACAAACACGCATTGTTGGAAGTGGAACCCAGCTGGAGATTGAGGGAGACAGCAGCCTGTGAGTAAGGAGCGAGGATCCTCTCTTCCACTCCAACAGGGGGACGCCTGGCACAATGTAGCTTTGGAAGCCACCCCTGTTACCTTGGAGATAACGATACACCAAATAGACAACAATGGAAGGCTCCTGCCAGTGACATAATCCATCCTGTAATGATGGGGCTTTGGAAGCACCGTGCTCCATCTGTTCCTTAGACCCATGGGGAGGGGAGAGGAAATGGAGAAGGAAATCATACCACAGTATACAAAAAAATACGATAGTATACTGTAGTGTTTTTGCAGACTAAAGTGTAGTATTTATTGTAGTATATTGGAGTATACTGTAGTATTTACTGTTAACAATAGTATAAATACTGAAGTAAAAGAAAACTGTGCTATATAGTATATTATAAACTGGGTGGTTAGAGTCCTGAATGCTGATTGGCTGACAGCCGTGGTATATCAGACCGTATACCACGGGTATGACAATATTTGTACTGCTCTAATTACGTTGGTAACCAGTTTATAACAGCAATAAGGCCTCTTGGGGGTTTGTGGTATACGGCCAATATAACATGGCTAAGGGCTGTATCCAGGCACACCGCTTTGCGTCGTACATATGAACAGCCAGCCATAGTATATTGACCATATACGACACCCCTCGTGCCATATTGCTTAAGTATTCAATGTAGTGTTTTTGCGAATTGTAGTATACTGTAATATTTACTGTCATTTTTTGCAGACTGTCATATACTGTAGTATTTACTGTAGTGTTTTTGTAGACATGACTGTAGTATTTATTATAGTGTTTCTGTTTTATTATCTTTGACATAGAAGTGGAGGCTTTCTCTGTGAGGAAACCTACTGGAGAAATACTAAAAGAGCACATTTTTTATAACCTGTAGGTAGGTAAGACTGTGGAGCTTCAGAGCTTCTGCTATTTTCTATAACCTGTAGGTGGGTGGGTGGGTGGGTGGGTGGGTGGGTGGGTGGGTGGGTGGGTAAGTAGGTAGGTAGGTAGGTAGGTAGGTAGGTAGGTAGGTAGGTAGGTAGGTAGGTAGGTAGGTAGGTAGGTAGGTAGGTAGGTAGGTAGGTAGGTAGGTAGGTAGGTAGGTAGGTAGGTAGGTAGGTAGGTAGGTAGGTAGATAGATAGATATAGCTTCTGCTCTTTTCTATAACTTGTATGTAACACAATATGATCTATACTTGGCATGTAGGTTTTTCACTTATGGGTGACACAAATTGAGACATGGGAAGAGGAATGGGCAGGGCAGATGCAAATTATATACTGTAGTATTTACTATAGTTTAAAAAAGTAGTGCTTTTGCGGCCTGCAGTGTTTTTGCAGACATTACTGTAGTATTTATTATAGTGTTTTTCTTAGGTGGTGGAAGGAAGCAGATGGGTAGAGGTCACATTGCTGGCTGGCATTTCAGCTGCACACACAACTGACCCTGTGTCATCTTCCTCTGAGAATACTCCCCCTATCCTCTTTCCTTTACAATGTCCTTGTGCAAAAACAAATTTTGTTATTTTGAATTCTACTGGATTCTACTGTAAGCAGAAGTATTGCAGTTAGGGCATTACCGAGGACACTGGATGCTTACCAACAAAATTACCTTTTTAGGGAAACTAACTTTAGATATGGGTAGAGCTCTGGGTAGAGTATCGATGGCTGTCATGCAATGATGATTAATTGATCGATGAGCCCAAGTCTGTCCAGTCAGCAATATATAAATATATTACACAATGAAATCTCCCATCAGCACTATGTCGTTTTACTGCTTGCTCCTGCCTCCCTGTCTGCTGAAAATAAGCAAATGGTAAAGGATCAAATAGGATTTAGCAAGACTGTATTATATTCAACCCACACACAGCTTGAAGTGTATCTCTCTGGATTCCCCCAGTTCTGTAAACTGAAACAAAGTCTGGACAAATATATTACATTTACCGATGGAAGTTTGCTATCCAATACAATAGAGGAAGAAAAATATGCATAAGAGGGAATGTGTTTTTGATTGGATTTCTCAGTTGGAAATCGGTTCTAAAATGTACCAGAAGTACCAGCTTGTTTTTCTCAATGAGGGTCTCTACATGATTAATATGACTTGACAATGTGAGGCTCTCATGAAGCACATCCCTTACCTCCTGTTTTCTTAATGACAGAGCTTGTTGGGTGATCTTTAATTAATTCCTTTGTCTTTTGTATTTAATGAGAAGACAACAACACAGAAGACCTGGGCTTTGAGGGCATAATACAATTGGTTGGACAGCCAATGAACCAAAAGCATGATAGACCACTTCCTTTGGGGAAACGATCAACAACACCCCAGTGCTCTCTCTGCTCCTGTGTTTATTGGCTTCTCTTCAAATTGCCAGTGATGCTGCTCTCAGCTAGTTAGGAAAGTTGCTTGGTGGCATGCTGCTCACTGTTTAATTTGACTTTGGAGAACAAAGGACATTTCAAAGGCTCCCCCTTCTCCCTTCTTTAGCCTGAGAGGGCTTGATTACTAGGACTCTCCCTGTGCCAACTCCCCAGGCCTCTCAAAGGGGCCTGCCATCATGGTTCTCACAGTTCATCAAAGGCCACAGTCCTACTGCCAATGAAACAAAGAGGGGCACAACTTCTGAAAAAAAAAACATTAGGGAGGTTGCCAAACAAGCAAAACTGGGAAATTAAAGGTAAAAAAATGTTTTAAAAAAGAAACAAAGTAATAATAAGTACCCACATTAAAAAGTACTATAGTATACTATGGTATAAATACTGTAGTATTACAATATTTACAGTGCCTTTGGAAAGTATTCAGACACCTTGACTTTTTCCACATTTTGGTAGGTTACAGCCTCATTCTGAAATTGATGAAATGTTTTTTTCACCTCATCAATCTCCCCACAATACCCCATAAAGACCAAACAAAAACAGGTTTTTAGAATTCATTCATGAAAAATTTAAAGCTGAAATATCACATTTACATGTGTATTCAGACCATTTAATCTGTACTTTGTTGAAGCACCTTTGGCAGCGATTACAGCCTCGAGTCTTCTTGGGTATGACAAGTTTGGCACACCTGTATTTGGGGAGTTTCTCCCATTCTTCTATGCAGAGCCTCTCAAGTTCTGTCAGGTTGGATGGGGAGCGTTGCTGCACGGCTGTTTTCAGGTCTCTCCAGAGATGAAAAAGGTATAAACATGGCTGAATTTGTCCAAGAGGATCTCTCATTTGCAACTTTTGGACTAATGATTACTCCCTAGATCAGCTAGATGCAGGCAAGAGTGTGCAAGGCGGTAATTAATGTGTCACAGTCTGTGTTACATCTGCTCCTGCCACGCCCTCTACTGCTTATCCTGTGTCTCCTTGACCTGCCGCCGCTCCCCCAGTTCTCTCTCCCTCTCCCTCTGTGTGTGTGTGTGTGTGTGGGTGGAGACAGGTGTGCTGGAGTCAGAGCAGATCTCCACCAGCTGCAATCTGTTCCATAATCAAGACCTCTACAAATACTCAGTCCTGCCACTTCCGCGCTGCCAGATCGTAATCTCTGCTCAGTCAGTCTATGTTTCTAGCCGTTTGTTACTATTTAGATCCTGTTATCCTGCTGTGCCTGTTTTCCTTGCCTGACATGGTTTTCCTCTCTGCTACAATTCTGCCCTTTCTGTCTCTGGTTCCTGTCTCCAGTTCCACGTCTCCTCATCCTGCTACTCTGCCCTGGATTCCCCACTCTACTGCTCCCTTGGATTCCCCTCGGGACCTGCTCACCCTGTCCCAGCCCCTCTCGCTCCAGCTTCAGCTGCCACACCTGGTTTCCTGCAACCCGCCCGAGCTTCTCCTGGCCTACACTCCATCTTCCCCCTGTGTTTCCAAAAATACCATGGTTACTTCATCCCAGTCTCCTTGTCTGAGTCTGCTCTTGGGTTTCCCTGTTCCACTCCGCGTAACAGCCTGTCACCTTGATTACTCATAATTCTCTGACCTGTGCACCTACGTTGTAAACTGTCATTCATATGCTAGGTTGTAGCAACCTCAGGATGGGTACAAGGAAAATGTGAGTATCATATAGTAGCCTAAACCTATCGAAGTTATATTGAGCTGGGTGAATGTAATATGAATGACAGTCGTCCAATATTGTAATAGAAATAAGACCACGCTCATAAAAAAGTATCATCCTCCCTCATCTTAAACGTCACCAACCGCCACTGATCAAAATGTTTCTGAAGCCTGTCGGCCAAGACACTCTTGAGGAGCTCACCTAGACTGCAGAGAATGCTAGTTGGTTGGTGGGGGTCTTTGTTGGATTCTGGGATCATGGTAACCAAGGCTGATTTCCAGGGTTTGGGGAAATGGCCTGTGTGAAGGGGTGAGCAAGTCAGAGATTTGACTAAGGAAAGAAGGAGGCGATTTAAAAAATTGTTTTATTTATATGTATTTTGCACCCTTTTTCTCCCCAATGTCAATCTTGTCTCATCACTGCAACTCCTCAACGGACTCGGGGTGCAAAGGTCGAGTCATGCATCGTCCGAAACATGAACCACCAAACCACGCTTCTTAACACCTGCACGCTTAACCCGGAAGCCAGCGGAGGAAACACAGTTCACCTGATGACCGAGGTCAGCCTGCAGGTACCCGGCCCGCCACAAGGAGCCGCTAAAGCCGGTCAACAATTACCTTCCATTCTAGGTCGAACACGGGGCTTGGAGGACATGAATGGACTTGCTGTAGGTGGTCTTTAAATACTATATGTTAGCCCTTTTACGGTCCTCTTTGACAATCTTCCCATTGTGTTTCAGCACTGTTACTTTTGAGCTGTTTGCCCTGCCATTTAACATGTCAACTTTTTGCCAGAAGGTTTTGGGGTTTGGATCTGTGTTTAGTAAAAAAAAAAAAAATCTATCCTAGTAGTTTTCTCTTTCTTTAGCCTTTATTGTTCTTATTTGGGTTTATAGCTGGTTCACTTTTCTTTTTGTTTCCTCAGATCTGTACTTCATGCACTCTCTACGTGCCTTCCGTTTCAACTGGATGAGGTGAGGGGGAAGAGGTTTGGGATGTTTGGAATGGCTTTGGCGTTTGACAGAAGATTCTCTGGCAGAAAAGAGAATTTGGCACAGCTCCACCGTTCAGGGTCACGGGGGGGTAGGTCAGAGTTCTTGGTGGATACTATGTCTCTATATTTTAGCCAGTTTGCTGTTTTGTAATCATATTTCTTTATTTTTCTTGCAGGTTAGGTATGGAGGGAGAGCGAAGTGAGTATCTGTAAGTGGTCACTTCCTACATCTCCACATGCCGAGAACATGGCTACCTTGGCAGCAAGCTCGTGGGTGCAGAAACAGAGGTCCAATGTGTCAGTGAATTTATATGATGTTGAGTAGAAGGTGGGCTGGTCATTGCTTAATAAGACAAGGTCATTCTGATTTAGGATGGAGTGGAGTGTTTTACCCGCCGTGTTGATAGATTTGCTGTTGAAAGACAGGTGTTTGGCATTGAAATCTCACATAATGATGAGTTTGTCTTGCTGGAGCAGGTGGTGGAAGAGATGGGGAGGGGATGATTCCAGAAGTGCAGTAGTTGGAGGCCAGAGTCAGGCTTGTTATGTTGCTCAACCTGACTCTGGTTGTGATGAATTAGTTTAGCTTTAATTGATCTGGGGTTAATATGATGGAGGTTTCAATGAAGGAGAGTAAACTCTTAAAACTTCTCTGCGCTACGGATCCCTTTAGCGGGATAATTTTACTAAACAACCGCTGAATTATTACTAAAAATATTTATAATCATGCAATCACAAGTGAAATATACCAAAACACAGCTTAGCTTGTTGTTAATCCACCTATCGTGTCAGATTTTGAAAATATGCTTTGCAGCGAAAGCAATCCAAGCTTTTGTGAGTGTATCAATCAATGCTAGAACAGCTAGCCCCAAATTAGCATGGTCACGAAAGTCAGAAAAGCAATAGAATTAATCGCTTACCTTTGATAATCTTCGGATGTTTGCACTCACGAGACTCCCAGTTAAACAATAAATGTTATTTTTGTTCGATAAATATTACTTTTATAACAAAAAAACGCCATTTGGGTTGCAAGTTATGTTCAGAAAACCAAAGCCTCGTTCCGTTCGACAAAAATTCCAAAAAGTATCTGTAATGTTCGTAGAAACATGTCAAATGTTTTTTATAATCAATCCTCAGGTTGTTTTTAACAAACATAATCAATAATATTTCAACCGGACCGTAACCTATTCAATAAAAGAGAGAAAGAAAATGGAGAGCTACCCCTTTCGCGCGCAGGAACTAATCAAAGGACACCTGACTACTTTTGAAAAATCTCGCTAATTTTTCCAAATAAAAGCCTGAAACTATGTCTAAAGCCTGGTCACAGCCTAAGGAAGCCATTGGAAAAGGAATCTGGTTGATACCCCTTTAAATGGAAGAAAGACGGGCAAGGAAACACATAAAACAAAACAAAAATCACTTCCGGGTTAGATTTCCTCAGGTTTTTGCCTGCAGAATCAGTTTTGTTATACTCACAGACAATATTTTGACAGTTTTGGAAACTTTGGAGTGTTTTCTATCCTAATCTGTAAATTATATGCATATTCTACGATCTGGACCTGAGAAATAGTCCGTTTACCTTGGGAATGTTATTTTAAAAAATATATATATAATATGACCCCTAGCGTCAAGAGGTTAATCAGGAGAGCCACTCCTCCCCTGTGACTCTGGGTCCTGTCCCTCCTAAGGATATAATATCCTTGTAAAGAGAAGTCCACGTTGGTTGATAAAAACATTTAATTAATGGAAGCAGCATGGAACTTATAAGCTGTTGAAAGTTCTCTGTTGGCCCAGAGTCCCCTGATATTAATGTGTAAAACATTAAACAATTATCAATTAGGAATGGTTAAAATATATATTTTTAAATTTGCGCTGAGGCAGTAAAGTGCAAATTATTGAGGTGCTTCTCCAGACACTTCAAGATTGAGCTGTACAGGGAGTTATCCTTGCATAGGCCAAGGAGTTCAATTTGGAGGTCAATGCATTTGGTCAGTGCCCTCTAGACAGGTCGGGCCTGGTTTTGGGGCTGGGACTGAGGCTGGACTGAGAGGCTGATTGGGGCCTACCAAGGCCAGGTAGGTAGGGCACTGCTTGGAGGCAGCAGAGTGGGCTCCCCCCCACAGTTGGCACATTTGGCATCATGCTTTTCTATTGTGCACATTTTGTGTGAGTGTTCTACTCCACATTTCACACACTTGGAGGGGTTAGTGCAATTCTGTGCAGTGTGTTTGAAAAGCTGGCAGTTAAAACATTGTGTAACATGGACAGGGATATGGGTTTTTTCTACCATGTAATGAAAGAAACCCATGAAGAACCTTTTTTTTGAGTCTTTAGGCCAGGCTAGATGGTCCCTGTCAAAGGTTCTAGGTTGTTCGGTCCTCCTGCTGATGATCCTGTTGATATTTGTGTGGCAACTTCTTGATTTTGTAGTTCTTCTTTGATTTTCTATGAGGTGATGGAGGTTGATAGGCCTTTGATTGTTATTTCACTGTGTGGTCTGTCACTGGCATCCTTCCATGGCAATTTTCCATTGTTTTGGAGAATGGGGCTCCTTTAAAAGCACCTGTTTGCCATGGAACCAGGAGCTGGGATATGTGTGATAGGAATGGGTGGGGTATATGTAAATTAAATACTGTAGTATTACTATAGTTTAAAAAACGGTAGTGTTATTGCGGACATTACTATAGTGTTCTACAGTATACTACAATATGTTATAGTAAGTATTACAAATAATTGAGGCTAGTATAGAATTGTAGTATTCTACAGTATGCTACAAAATTGTATAGTAGGAACTACACTATCGAGGGGGATACTACAGTGTGTAGTATAATATTCTACAGTATACTAAGAAATTCTATGGTAAGTACTACGCATGATCAAGGGATACTACAGAGTATAGTATAGTATTCTACAGTAAGTACTATTTTATAGTAACCTGTGCTCTTTTTTCATGTGGGTAAACACATTACAGATGTAGACATACCGTAGACATACTGTAGCATGACACATTGACAAACTTTCCCTCCCTCTCCACGGAAGTGACCTGAAGGGTTGTGTGTATGGCTGTATGTAGAAAGGCTTAAGATTGCATTTCCTCACCCTCAGAGACTCATCAGAATACTTCCTCTGCTGCTTGGCGACAGTGGCGGCAGCATGATTTACTTACATGACACAAATTCACAAAGAACTTAGGAAGAGTCAGGGATGTTACATTGATGTGAATGCTACCATGATTACGGATAATCGTGAATTAATCGTGAATAATATCAGGATAAGGTAAGACCCAGATGCAGACCGTGTCGAAGTAACAATGTTTATTACAGCAACAGAGACAAAGGTACAGGACGGCAGGCAGGCTCAGGGTCAGGCAGAGTGGTCATGCGGGCGGGTTCAGGGTCAGTACAGGCAAGGGTCAAAAACCAGGAGGGCGAGAAAAAGAGAGGCTGGGAAAAGACAGGAGCTGTGACAGGACAAATGCTGGTAAACTTGGTAAACAAGACGAACTGGCAACAGACAAACAGAAAACATAGTTATATACAGGGGATAATGGGGATGATGGGCGACTCCTGGAGGGGGGTGGAGACAAGCACAAAGACAGGTGAAACAGATCAGGGCGTGACAATAATGATGAGTGAGAAAGTTACAGATGCATGAAGATCATACCCTAAAGACATGCTAATCTCTCACCATTACCAATAATATGGGAGGTTAGCATTTTCGGGAGGGTATGATATTTATGCCTGTGTAACTTTCTCACTCATTATCTACGATTCATTCATGATTATTTGTAATCGTGGTAGCCTCCACATGAATGTAGAAAAGTTCCATAACATGTTATATTATTATTAACAATAAAAGGGACTCCAAAATGACACAATACATTATTTACCATTCATTTCTATTGGGCATAACATAATCCCAAACACAACCCAAACAAACTGCAAATGCATCCAACAAGTTTGTAGAGTCACAAGCTTGCGTGCTAGCTGACCTTAGAGAGCTTTTTATGTCTCTATTTTGGTTTGGTCAGGGTGTGATTTGGGTGGGCATTCTATGTTCATTTTTCTATGTTTTCTATTTCTATGTTTTGGCCGGGTATGGTTCTCAATCAGGGACAGCTGTCTATCGTTGTCTCTGATTGGGAACCATACTTAGGTAGCCTTGTCCCACCTGTGTTTTGTGGGTAGTTGTTTTCTGTTTAGTGTTCTGCACCTGACAGGACTGTTTCGGTTTCGTTTATTCACTTTGTTATTTTGTTTCAGTGTTCAGTTCAATAAAAGTCATGAACACTTACCACGCTGCGCTTTGGTCCGATTCTTCCTCATCAGACGACGACACCCGTTACAATATGGGATTTAATACTAAGACATTTGACTACTTTAATGCACTATAAGTGTAACGGTTGTTCTCCTCCTTTTCATCCGAAAAGGAGGAGTAGTGATTGAACCAAGGCGCAGCGGTTTGTGAACACATAATTTATTTAAAGACAAGACGAAAAAACACGAACTTCACTATAACTAACAAAACAACAAACGGAGTAGACAGACCTGGACGACGAACTTACATAAACACGAAGAACGCACGAACAGGGAAAATAGACTACACAAAATGACGATGTACAAAAACAAACCGAACAGTCCCGTATGGTGCGACAAACACTGACACAGGAGACAACCACCCACAACGAACACTGTGAAACAACCTACCTAAATATGACTCTCAATTAGAGGAAACGCCAAACACCTGCCTCTAATTAAGAGCCATACCAGGCAACCCTTAAACCAACATAGAAACAGAAAACATAGAATGCCCACCCAAACTCACGTCCTGACCAACTAACACATACAACAAACTAACAGAAATAGGTCAGGAACGTGACATAACCCCCCCCTTAAGGTGCGAACTCCGGGCGCACCAGCACAAAGTCTAGGGGAGGGTCTGGGTGGGCATCTGACCACGGTGGTGGCTCAGGCTCAGGGCGAGGTCCCCACCCCACCATAGTCAATCCCAGCTTACATCTCCCCCTACAAATGACCACCCTCATATTACACCCACTTAATCTTTTGGGTAACATCGAGACAAGGGGCAGCACCGGGATAGAGGGATAGCTCAGGACATAGGGATAGCTCAGGATAGAGAGGTAGCTCAGGATAGAGAGGTAGCTCAGGATAGAGAGGTAGCTCAGGATAGAGGGGCAACTCCGGACTGAAAGGCAGCTCCGGACAGAGAGACAGCTCTGGACTGAGGGGCAGTTCTGGACAAATAGCCGCTCTGGGCTGAGGGACAGCTCATGACTGGCTGACGGCTCTGGACGCTCATGGCTGGCTGACGGCTCTGGACGCTCATGGCTGGCTGACGGCTCTGGACGCTCATGGCTGACTGACGGCTCTGGACGCTCATGGCTCACTGACGGCTCTGGCAGATCCTGTCTGGTTGGCGGCTCTGGCAGATCCTGTCTGGTTGGCGGCTCTGGCAGATCCTGTCTGGTTGGCGGCCCTGGCAGATCCTGTCTGGTTGGCGGCCCTGGCAGATCCTGTCTGGTTGGCGGCTCTGGCAGATCCTGTCTGGTTGGCGGCTCTGGCAGATCCTGACTGACGAATGGCTCTAGCGGCTCCTGACTGACTAACGGCTCTGACGGCTCGGGACAGACGGGCGGCTCTAATGGCTCGGGACAGACGGATGGCTCAGACGGCGCTGGGGAGACGGATGGCTCAGATGGCGCTGCGGAGACGGATGGCTCAGATGGCGCTGCGGAGACGGATGGCTCAGATGGCGCTGCGGAGACGGATGGCTCAGACTGATCCTGTCTGGCGGAAGGCTCTGTAGGCTCATGGCAGACGGGCAGTTCATGCGGCGCTTGGCAGACGGACAGTTCAGGCGCCGTTGGGCAGACGGCAGACTCTGGCCGGCTGAGACGCACTGTAGACCTGGTGCGTGGTGCCGGAACTGGAGGCACCGGACTGGAGACACGCACTTCAAGCCTAGTGCGGGGAGCAGGGACAGGGCACACTGGACTCTCAAAACGTACTATATGCCTGGTGCGTGGTACCGGCACTGGTGGCACCGGGCTGAGTGCACGCACCTCAGGACGAGTACGGGGAGAAGGAACAGTGTGTACAGGGCTCTGGAGACGCACAGGTGGCTTAGTGCGTGGTGCCGGAACTGGAGGCACCGGGCTGGAGACACGCACCATAGAGAGAGTGCGTGGAGGAGGAACAGGGCTCTGGAAACGCACTGGAAGCCTGGTGCGTGGTGTAGGCACTGGTGGTACTGGGCTGGGGCGGGGAGGTAGCGCCGGAAATACCGGACCGTGCAGGCGTATTGGCTCCCTTGAGCACTGAGCCTGCCCAACCTTACCTGGCTGAATGCTCCCCGTCGCCCGACCAGTGCGGGGAGGTGGAATAACCCGCACCGGGCTATGTAGGCGAACCGGGGACACCATGCGTAAGGCTGGTGCCATGTAAGCCGGCCCAAGGAGACGTACTGGTGGCCAGATATGTAGAGCCGGCTTCATGGCGCTTGGCTCAATGCTCCATCTAGCCCTACCAGTGCGGGGAGGTGGAATAACCCGCACTGGGCTATGCACACGTACAGGAGACACCGTGCGCTCTACTGCGTAACACGGTGTCTGCCCGTACTCCCGCTCTCCACGGTTAGCCTGGGAAGTGGGCGCAGGTCTCCTACCTGCCCTTGGCCCACTACCTCTTAGCCCCCCCCCAAGAAATTTTTGGGTAGTACTCACGGGCTTTTCGGGCTTCCGTGCAAGACGCGTCCCCTCATAACGCCGGTTCCCTTCTCCGATTGCCTCTGCTCTCCTCAGTGCCTCCAGCTGTCCCCATGGGAGGCGATCCCTTCCAGCCAGGATCTCCTCCCATGTGTAGCAACCTTTACCGTCTAATACATCCTCCCAAGTCCATTCCTCCTTCTTGCGCTGTCCCTTCCTCTGATTACACCGCTGCTTGATTCTGGATTGGTGGGTGGTTCTGTAACGGTTGTTCTCCTCCTTTTCATCCGAAAAGGAGGAGTAGTGATTGAACCAAGGCGCAGCGGGTTGTGAACACATAATTTATTTAAAGACAAGACGAAAAAACACGAACTTCACTATAACTAACAAAACAACAAACGGAGTAGACAGACCTGGACGACGAACTTACATAAACACGAAGAACGCACGAACAGGGAAAATAGACTACACAAAATGACGATGTACAAAAACAAACCGAACAGTCCCGTATGGTGCGACAAACACTGACACAGGAGACAACCACCCACAACGAACACTGTGAAACAACCTACCTAAATATGACTCTCAATTAGAGGAAACGCCAAACACCTGCCTCTAATTAAGAGCCATACCAGGCAACCCTTAAACCAACATAGAAACAGAAAACATAGAATGCCCACCCAAACTCACGTCCTGACCAACTAACACATACAACAAACTAACAGAAATAGGTCAGGAACGTGACAATAAGTGAATTTGCCCAAATACTTATGACACATACAGTAAAGTGCTTTCATTTCTAAACAGTAAAAAATATACAGTATGATGTATGAAAACATTCTTAATTAAAAGGTGGCATTCTGTACTGTCGCCTCATATGAAACATGTCATCTGAAATCCAAAATGCTCAAGTATAGAGCAAAATTAAACGTTTTATCTGCACAGTAAAAATAAACTCTTAAAATAGTTGACGATGAACATCACAGCAGCAACAAAACAGCACACTAGATTTTCATACAGTAGTAGAGTACAGGACACTGAGGAGTCTTTCATGTTAACACAGGGGGAACCAAGAGAATTATAGTGTATGCCTGGTGTTGCAAGTCTGAACAAGCCCCTGGTGAGAGACTCACAGAGTTTCATGGTGATCTTTCTCCACAGCACTGCACAGGCCATCAGTGACTTCTCAACTATTACTCAGCTCCTCTTTTCTCTCTTCTCTTCTGACTCTGCAGGTTACTGTTGCCTGCTTGCCTAGGGGGAGGAGGAGAGAAGAGGCCCATTCCACAGATGTACGTCTCTCACAGAGACAGATAACAAGGTTGAGGTGATAATGGAGCAAATTCTGCTGATTTAAAAAGTGTTTCACCCTTAATGTGGATGAAAGTGAAGTAATAGAGAGGGCAGGACCTTCGCCTCGTGGTACTGTGGTTGAGTGCCAGACTAGAAGGATGATGATACGTCTGGGTGCGTCTGCAGAAAATAGAAACACAGCCATTTGCCAGTACAGCTTAGACAATAACAAAGACAAGCAATCAATAGAACCTACAAATATAAGATAGAAATTCAGTCCATAAGGCTAACATGGGGATAAATAATGAACATGACATTAATGCTAAAATAAAGCTAGATTTTTTTGTATCATATCAAACTAAATAAGTATGGTTCTTTTCCCATTCCATGGCCTTGAGTCACTAGTGAGCGACATGTCCAGCCAAGTTCAGGCAGGTTTCACCCATTAAAAATCTTTACTCCCTGAAACTCCCTGAATCCAATGTATTCATTTTGTCTACTTCCACTTACTTTGCCATGGTTCAAAATCGATGTTACAGATGGGATACAGTAATCTCTCTGCACTGTCTTACCAGAGGTTTGCTAAGTTCTGGAGACAAAATAGTTTATTTCCTAATTTGGAAGTGTTTGACCTTAACATTGTTTTAAAGACATATTGACTATGCTCAGTAACTTCAAGGTGGGATGTCAATGGAGTCAATTCTCTGTTTAAAGTCTTGTATAGCATCATTCTCAACTGAACATGATGTTAAATACACCACCGTTCAAAAGTTTAGGGTCACTTAGAAATGTCCTTGTTTTTGAAAGAAAAGCACTTTTTTTTGCCCATTAAAATAACATCAAATTGATCAGAAATACAGTGTAGGCATTGTTAAAGGTGTAAATGACTATTGTAGTTGGAAACAGCATATTTTTTTAATGGAATATCTACATAGGCGTACATAGGCCCATTACCAGCAACCATCATTCCTGTGTTCCAATGGCATTGTGTGTGAGCTAATCCAAGTTTATTATTTTAAAAGGCTAATTGATCATTAGAAAACCTTTTTGCAATTATGTTAGTACAGCTGAAAACTGTTGTTCTGATTAAAGAAGCAATTAAACTGGCCTTCTTTAGACTAGATGAGTATCTGGAGCATCAGCATTTGTGGGTTCGATTACAGGCTCAAAATGGCCAGAAACAAAGACCTTTCTTCTGAAACTCGTCATTCTATTCTTGTTCTGAGAAATGAAGGCTATTCCATGCGAGAAATTGCCAAGAAACTGAAGGTCTCGTACAACGCTGTGTACTACTCCCTTCATGGAACAGCGCAAACTGTCTCTAACCAGAATAGAAAGAGGAGTGGGAGGCCCTGGTGCACAACTAAGCAAGAGGACAAGTTCATTAGAGTGTCTAGTTTGAGAAACAGACGCTTCACAAGTCCTCAACTGGCAGCTTTATTAAATAGTACCCGCAAAACACCAGTCTCTACATCAACAGTGAAGATGCGACTCCGGGATGCTGGTCTTCCACGCAGAGCTGCAAAGAAAAAGCCATATCTCAGACTGGCCAATAAAAATGTAATATTAATATGGGCAAAAGAATACAGACACTGGACAGAGGAAGATTGGAAAAAGTGTTATGGACAGACGAATCTAAGTTTGAGGTGTTCGGATCACAAAGAAGAACATTCGTGAGACGCAGAAAAAATTAAAAGATGCTGGAGGAATGCTTGCCACCATCTGTCAAGCATGGTGGAGGCAATGTGATTGTCTGGGGGTGCTTTGGTGGTGGTAAAGTGTGAGATTTGTACAGGGTAAAAGGGATCTTGAAGAAGGAAGGCTGTCACTCCATTTTGCAATGCTATGCCATACGCTGTGGACAGCACTTAATTGGAGCCAATTTCCTCCTACAACAGGAAAATGACCCAAAGCACAGCTCCAAACTATGCAATAACTATTTAGGGAAGAAGCTGTCAGCTGGTATTCTGTCTATAATGGAGGGGCCAGCACAGTCACCGGATCTCAACCCTATTGAGCTGTTGTGGGAGCAGCTTGACCGTATGGTATGCAAGAAGTGCCCATCAACCCAATCCAACTTGTGGGAGGTGCTTCATGAAGCATGGGGTGAAATCTCTTCAGATTACCTCAACAAATTGACAACTAGAATGCCAAAGGTCAGCAAGGCTGTAATTGCTGCAAATGGAGGATTCTTTGACGAAAGCAAAGTTTGAAGGACACAATTATTATTTAAATAAAAAATCATTATTTATAACCTATTCAACGTCTTGACTATAATTCCTATTCATTTTGCAACTCATTTCATGTTTGTTTTCATGGAAAACAAGGACATTTCTTTTGTCCTTGTTTTAAGAAGGGATGCTGGCCCATGTTGACTCCAATGCTTCCCACAGTTGTGTCAAGTTGGCTGGATGTCCTTTGGGCGGTAGACCATTCTTGATATGGCGTAATTGAAGTTGAATTGAAGTTCAATGAAGTTAATGATATCTGAGAGAGAATGACTAACAAATCAGTGGTGGGCTCCTGGAGGTCAGGGCTCTGGGCTAGACTAACTACCAATTATTATTTTTTTGCTGACATGGCTAATTGAGTGACGGTCAATGACTGACATAACAAGGGAAAAACTGCTGAATGATGCACAACCAAAATGTCTAAATTGCACCTGGTGTATTCTTCTATTCTTACTCTCAATAGTAAGTTCAGACTCCAACTGAGTTCCTAAAAGGAAATTGGGGGACCCCTAACCTCCCGGGTGGCGCAGTGGTCTAGGGCACTGCATCGCAGTGCTAGCTGCGCCACCAGAGTCTCTGGGTTCGCGCCCAGGCTGGGCTGGGTTTGCGCCCAGGCTCTGTCGCAGCCGGCCGCAACCGGGAGGTCTGTGGGGCAACGCACAATTGGCATAGCGTTGTCTGGGTTAGGGAGGGTTTGGCCAGTAGGGATATCCTTGTCTCAGTATGTAAAATGTAATAAAATGTATGCACTCTACTGTAAGTCGCTCTGGATAAGAGCGTCTGCTAAATGACTAAAATGTAAAAATGTAGCAGCCGTGGGGCCCTAAGCAACCCTTTATGCAGCTTATGTCTGGAGCCGGCCCTAGTGGGCAGTGTGTATCACTAATGTCACATTGATCTAATTCCAACAAGGTGATCTCATTAATTTGCAGTAAAGATTGAGAAGTTATTATTTCCTACTAAAACATAATTTTGATGTTCAGACGATTGATTTTCTTCTAGTAAGTACTTTCACAGCACAGGGGCCTCAATGGGTCAATAGCTGCTTTTCCGCAATCATGTTCAGGTCTTTTAGTTTCCCACTGATACTTCCTGCCTCAGAGGAGCTCAGTGCAGATAGTCTACTCCTGTGGTGGAAGTTGAAATACTAAGAAAAACATATATTTAGCCATAAATTAACAATAACGATTTTGTTGTTTTAGGAACCTTGTATCTGTACTGAAAAGCCTTATGAGCATAAGAATTGGCTTTCAGTGCGTTTGGGCTATAACGTTCCCACCAGTCACCAAAATAGGTGCACATCGCCGCTCTGGTAGAGGGCTCTGCTATTTGAGCACAGCAATTAGTAATAGACCACTTTTCTGAGCACTGCTGTGAAAATACCCAGCGGGAGTCTCTCTTTCTTTCACTTTCCCACTCCCCACTTAGCAAACCTACAGTATGTGGAACCTGCAGGACTGCTGTCCAGGGTTCTGAAACCCTTAGTGGAGAAACTGACATTCATGGAAGACCGTCAGATCAGTGAGCAATCAACAGTGAGTGTTGGACAATTGACAGACTATAATTTAAGTAACATACTTGTTCCTGAATGCAACAGAAAATTAACTGTTCCCGAGACCATATTGGTGAAGATGTTATAGGCAGTTTGCTGTCAAAGGGAAATAACCCTGCTGTACTCTGTATTGTACATGTCGTGACCCCTTTTCACGAAACCGCTCTATCTTAGCCACATGGCTATGAAGAGCACCCACGGATGCTGTCTGCTGAATCAATATCTCACCACATGTCACGATCGTCATGGGAAGAAGTGGACCAAAGCGCAGCGTGGTACGTGTTCATTCTATTTATTTCTTTAATGAACACCGACAACAACAAAACAAATACGAACATGACGTTCTGCAGGGCAAAATAACCACCAATGCAAAAATAAGAACCCACAAATGAAAGAGGGAAAAAGGACTGCCTAAGTATGATTCCCAATCAGAGACAACGATAGACAGCTGCCACTGATTGGGAACCACACTCGGCCAAAAACAAAGAAATAGAAACATAGAAATAAAGAAACTAGAATGCCCACCCTAGTCACACCCTGGCCTAACCAACATAGAGAATAAAAACCTCTCTATGGTCAGGGCGTGACACCACAGTCCACAGAGGGGACTATCAACACTTACAGAGGTTAGGAAACCCAGTTTTGATATCATATTCCATTAATCATATTTTGCACCAGTGCCTGTCTTGTGTACAACTTAAGTAATGAGTGATGATATGCAACTTTGTAATATATACCGAGTATTACTCAAGTCCAGCCGTTCTTCAATTATGATCTTACAATCACCGTGGCTCCATATTTCTCTCACCAGCGCGTCAACTGCCCACGGAAACCATACATGCATGAAATGGGCTGTCTGTGGGAGAAGTCAATTTACACCAATGACAAAAAGAGAATAATTGCTGCAGCAGAAAATAGGAAATTATCGTGGAATATTCTCAATGTCATCACATCACAGTACTGTAAAACGTTTTAGAGTAAAATGAGAAAAGCTTCTGACCTGTTTTTATCACAAGCAATGCAATTACCATTTGTTCCATATTCAATTTGAAAAGATAATGAGCATGGCCCCTTGGCTCAAATCAATGTAATTAAGCCAAACTGTTTTCAGATAAACAAAAAAGAAACTGCAAAGCCTCACTGGAGACAATTTTCACACATGATAAAACAATCTCTATGAGGAGAGAGTCACAACCTTCAACATGTAACCTGTATTGTGTCTGTGGATACTTTTCCTCGGCGGTCAGGTATATCTTCACTCTTGAATTACCTAATTGTTGTTCCTTGGGCTAGAAGTCCAGATAGAAAGTGCCTTATATCTAAAAGTTTAAGCATATAGAGACGTTTACATTAAAAGACATGGATTAGAAATTATAAGATGTTTTGTGACCCATTTTTTTATGGCTCAGAATACTCAGAAGCGACATAATGTCAGGCAAAAAGATGCTGACAGTAGTAAGGATATTGGCTAATGTTGCAAAAACTTGGGCCTGTAAGTGCATACACACACATATGCACATGCATTCAGGTACATACAAACACATACCCTTTCAAAGTGGTGTAAAGTACTTAAGTAAAACTACTTGAAAGTACTACTTAAGTAGTTGTTTGGGGTATCTGTACTTTACTTTACTATTTATATTTTTGACAACTTTTACTTTTAGTTCACTACATTCCTGAAAAAAATTATGTACTTTTTACTTCATACATTCTCCCTGACACTCAAAAGTACTCATTATATTTTGAATGCTTAACGGAACAGGAAAATTGTCTATTTTACACACTTATCAAGAGAACATACCTGGTCATCCCTACTGCCTCTGATCTGGTGGACTCATGAGGAACACATGAGGAATTTGAAATTATTTATACTTTTACTTTTGATACTTAAGTATAATTCAGCAATTACATTTACTTTTAATACTTAAGTATATTTAAAACCAAATATTCTTAGACTTTTACTCAAATAGGATTTTACTGGGTGACTTTCACTTTTACTTATGTGATTTTCTATTAAGGTATCTTTATTTTTTCTCAAGTATGACAATTGGGTGCTTTTTCGACCACTGCACTTTCATACACAATGGGGAGATCAATTGGTTTAAGGCTTCCTTTCTCTCAGAAATTAGGACATCAGAAGAGTGATGGAGTGGGACCATCTTTGAGGTCCATAAATATTGCAGGGCAGTAAGAGAGGAAGACAGCCTATAAAGTAGGAGTCCAGGGTATAATTGGAGGGGGGATTGATAGCCTTTTCCTCCTAGAACTGACAGTTGTACAGCCAAGTAGAGACCTGTGGACACACAGATTTCCCAGTCACACTCATCTGTGTTTATTTATGAATTATAAACTGGCTGAAAGCTGTGGTATAGCAGAGAAATATACCACGGGTATGAAAAAAAATGTTTGTACTGTTCTAATTACGTTGGTAAGCAGTTTATACAGTAATATCAGTCACCTCAGGTTTTTTGGGGGCATATGGCCAATATACCATGGCTAACGGCTGTAGCCAGGCACTCCGTGTTGCGTCATGCTTTAGAACAGCCCTTAGCAATGGTATATTGGCCATATACTATACCACACCTTCTCGGGCCTTATTGCTTAATTATGTCATCGATACAACCCATTTAAACTGTTGCATGTCTTGCTTAGTTGCACCTCATCACACTTCTTTTGAGTGGAATTAATTTGCAACCAAACTTGCAACAGAACCCAGCTAGCAAGGAATCGACCCAGAAGCGGCCTTCTTCCTCGGGGCCGGAACTGATTGAATCAGCCCAGAATCGGATGTCGGACTCGGGACGGAATTAAAATGAATGACTGCCCAGAATCGGCCCAAGTACATTGGGCCATTTCCGTCTATCGAAATTCAGCCGACTTTGCCGGCATCTTACCAGAATCCCCCCAGAAGCGACCACTCTATGCAATTTTAAATAAATGTATACAAAATTACCTGATTTAGTAATTTTAAATATTACTGTTATCCATTATATATATACAAATTATACCTATCCACAAATATTTTTTTTGAATTTTATATTTTTATTTATATTTACCCCCATTCCGTCATATCCAATTGTCTTGTCCCATCGCTGCAACTCCCGTACGGCCTCGGGAGAGTGTCCCCCCGAAACACAACCCCGCCAAGCCACACTGCTTCTTGACACAATGCACGCTTAATCCGGAAGCCAGCCGCACCAATGTGTCGGAGGAAACACCATACACCTGGTGACCTGTGTCAGCATGCATGCGCCTGGTCCGCCACAGGAGTCTCTACATCGCGATGGGACAAGGACATCCCGGCCGGCCAAACCCTCCCCTAACCCGGACGATGCTGGGCCAATTGTGCGTCGCCTCATGGGTCTCCCGGTCACGGACAGCACGGGTATCGAACCAGCATCTGTATCATCACACTCGGGAGGACCCATCTACAAAGTTTTTAATGCTTATCAATTGCCTTGCACAAAGTATAAAAAATACTAAAATACTACTTAAACAGGACTCATAAAGAATTTAATTTAAATGTTAATTTTATTTTTTGATCACAGAAACAATGAGAAAATATGGAAAAATAAATAACTAATGAAATGTTAATTATATAAAGCAGCCCGTGTAATCATCTGCCAGAGAGTAGCCACAATCGTCCTGAGCACCAAGTAATACATTTGGGCCAAGATAACTCACACCGGAATCGGCCCAAGCTCAATCCCCGCATCCTGGCCATAAGTAATACTGCCAAAAGCGGCCCAGACTGGGGCCACATGACGTCGGCCGAGTCTGACTCTCAGCCGAGTGCCCCGACTCTCAGGCGGAATCGGCCCAGATCCACCGTGCTAGCTGGAAACAGCGTACAGATGAAAAGTTGATGAATTGAAAGCTACTCTCACAGTGAGACTAACACACACTGCACTTCAAGCCAACTGAATCTTTTAATGAGGCCTTGAGAGAAAACACAACAACAGTACAATCAGTCCACCCGATGTATTATGCATTTAACAGATGATTAACAATGCTGAAATAAAGTAGATTGGGTACTTTCACTGAGCTCTTAATTCAATAGCTAGTTGACGCCCAATGAACACAACAGAGGGTGCATCCCTGCAGAGACCTATATGTGGGCAGAACTAGAACACCATCAGTCAACAGACACTCCCAGGAGAATTTAGAACACTCAGATTAGATCACTTCTACCCTGGGAATGTCATTTAGGCATACGAATAAGCAGTCATTTATATTAAGCTCATTTATATAACTGCTTTTGAGAGAAGATTAACTTTCTATATCTTTTATCTTTTACAAAGTCTAAAGAGACAGAGAGAGGGAGAGAGTGAGTGAGAGAGAAAGAGAGAGAGAGAGAGAGAGAGAAAGAGAGATTGAGGAGTAGAGAGAGGGAAAGAGAGACATAGAGATATTGGACACTGAGGAGTAGAGAGAGAGTAAAAGAGAGAGAGATTTGATATTGAGGAGGAGAGACAGAGAGAGATAGAGGGGGAGAGAGATGGGGGATGGAAGAGATGACAAGTTGACAAGTTCTCTCTCCGCAGATCATCCCATTGCACTCTGGGTCGGGGGTATTTCACATGTCATACAAATGAAGGAAACAAGAAAATTAAACTTTAGTCTGGAACAACCTCCATTACACTAGCATGAGTAGTGCCCATCACATGTCCAGCTATAGACACAGTCAGACCCCTAAATGCTTCCATGAAAACGCCAGAGTGCAATTCTCAGCAAAGTCTTCTCTCTTATCACAGAAATTTGAGGGACAATTTAGCTGTCTCTGCCTACAACTCTTTGCTCTGCAGAGCTTCTGGGTCTTTTGTTGTGAGTCCTTCATCTCTGTCTCCTGTGTTCCACTCTATATCCATCCATCATTATTATCTAAGCTGACCACAAGAACAAAGCCTTTAACTTGGGAGACGGATGAAAAGCAATGCCAATTATGGGGGTTTGTCCTTGGACTATATTGGTTGACCAACAGACAGCCTGCTACTCTATGACAGAGATTTCACGGTGAGTAGGGAAAACAAAGGTATACATACTCTATTAATGTCCAAAATACCTGACATAAAGCTGCCAGCCATACACCTTTAGAAAAAAGGGCTCCAAAATAGTTATTTGGCTGTCCCCATAGGAGAACCCTTTTGGGTTCCATGTAGAACCTTCTGTGAAAGGGTTCTACATGGAACCCAAAACAGTTATCTTATGGGGACAGCCAAATAACTATTATAAATAGTTATGGGGACAGCCAAATAACAATCCAAAAAGGAGCCCTTTTTTCTAAAGGTGTATGGCTGGCAGAAAGGGTTCTTGAAAGGGTTCTTGAAAGGGCTTTCTTATGGGGACAGCCGAAGTTCCTAAGCGTTTACAGTATAAGGCTTCCGAATCCTTCTTTTAATGGCCTACATGACACCTCATAATTATCCCTCAGCTCTGGAAAACCATGTGGTTCTGTTCATGAACATAAATCTGATGAGCGTTAAATCAAAGCCCATTCCTTCACAAACTCTTCACATGGACAAGGTAATTGTGTTCCTTATCAAGGCATCAGTAATTCAATTAGAATTATTGGCCTTATTTAGCAACAATATCAGCAGCCTGTAAATAAAATCTGCCTAAACCCCCAAAGGGAGATGAAGAGAAATCAATGTTGCCATGGTAACAACCCCCTGCACTGATGGTGACAGGCAGGCCACTTGAGAAAGAGAAGCTTACAACTAAATGGAGGAAAATGTCACCAGTTTTACCGTTAAAAGTGACATTGTGTGTATAGGAATGTGTAATGTGCTGTCATCAGTTTACTCAGAGTGAGGCATCTTTGGATGCTAATAAAGATATCAATAACTTTTCCAATGAATCTGGAGTAAGATTCATTCACAGTGCCTGCCTGTATTGGCTTATAATCATTGACATTATTTAGATTATGACAGAAATCATGATTCCTATCTGGTATGCATAAAAGCCTCATTGAGATATAAAGGAGTATAATTGCTCTGTCGCTCAAGATTCCATGGAGTTCAATTTGTTTTAGCATAAGGCACAACTATTCAATTTATGGCAAATCCAAGCCATTATTTGAGCTGACATTTTTATTGCTAACTTTATGCCGGCATTGCGAAAACAAATGGAATGACTAAGAGCTTAATAAAATGTGTTATGTGAAATGTGTTTCATGTCAATCATACAATGTTGTATTTGCGTAACCTTTTGTCTTGGCTGAAAATTAACTTTTGAGAATACCACGGCAGTTGTTGCTGAGTAATTTCTCCTGCTTGCTGTGACTTCCTCCACCCTGGCTATTGCTATCTTCATACAGTAGACACCTCTCATAAATTGACAACCTCTTCTTTGAAATTAATGTATTCCATTTAAAAAAACTGGGAAAGAAAATGAAAAAGAAAATATTGGGGGGAAAAAATTATAAAAGGTATTCAACAGCAGTCTTCTTCCCTTGCCAATAATAATACATTGGCCAAAGTCAGCATTTGTAGAAGTGTACCTCTATGACAGTATGCATCATTTGAACTCAGTTTCTCTTTAGTATGTACTGAACGCTGCTGAACAAATATGGGCCTATTGTAAGTTAATTCCTGCCTCTTAAAGAAGGAGCTACCTCTGTTAAGTGAGCTGGTCTAATAAAAAGTGTCAGGTCCTGGCGCAGGCCTTGGCTTTCTCCTCATACTGAGCAGAAAGATTACATTTTGATTAATTTCTCTCAGCGAGCGCCGCAGGCCATGGGCCTGTTGGGGGAGAGCTGATAGCTGGACTGTGAGTCAGGAGTCAGGGGGAAACAGAAGGTCACCTCAGCTCTGGATGGCTGCACTGCTGCCAGCTTCACACTCCAGCGGAGCAGTAAAAAGAGACCAGACACCAGCACTGACACACCAGACACCAGCACTGACACACCAGACACCTAGAACATGCTCTGGGCTGAAACATGAATATGACAAATCTCCAGCTGTATTCCCACACACCGTGCCAACAGACAGTATTAGGCTCATGTTTCAGTCATTTGGGATTGCTTAATCTGGTTTCAGTTATTGCTCCAGAGCCTTGCCAAATGAATCTCTTTAAATTTGATCTCCACTTGGCACCATGGTTATAGGGTGACCCCATTCTGTCAGATTTGACAAATGAAAATGATTCACTGTATTTGCAGAAACACAGACATAGCCAACCTGTGCATTGGTGTGTATCTATTGCACCATGAATTGTAAGAAAAATCCAACCCAATGAAATCACAGCTACTCTCAGTAAACGCTTGTCCTGACTTTGACCCACGTTAGGTTTTTCCACACTCCTCCAAAAGCATCGCTTACACAGCGGCATGATGCCTAGAATTAAGTAGTAGTATACAGGCAACAACAACAAAAAATCTCTGCACACCTTTGAAAGGGAACATGGTGTTGTTGTAGTTCCCTGCCTGCAGGGAGTTAACCTTGTCAGTGGTATTTTAGGCTCTGTGCCTTGGGGCTTTTTTTTCAGACTGCTGCCAGCCACCTTCTGTAGGTAGTAACAGCTAGAGGTTGTCATGGAAACGGGCCGCTGAGATGAGACATGGCGCAGACTACCACACACATTATCAAAATAAAGCATTTATTGGCATTACAAAAAAAAATACAAATCTGTTCCAATCCTCAGATGCTTATAAACACATATCAGATCGTGCACGATCATTAGGTTTGCATTAGTTAAGTAATGTGAAAATATAGATTTCCGACTAAACAGACATACCCAAATTATTTATCATAAACAATACGTAGTAATTCTCACCTTTCTGGCAAAAATAGTTATAAATTGCTGAGGTGTAGTCACTTTTGAGGACACAAGTTGAAGTACACAATAGGGGAGAGTGGGGTAAGTCGAGTTAAAGGGTTAGTTGAGACACCTCTTGTTTCTAGGAAACCATACACAAAATTCATAATTTGACCAAATATTTAGGAGTCTGTAATGGAAGAAACCACATGGAAAAAGTGATTTTCACCAAAACAAATGAATTTATTGTGTAAGAAGTTCAATGATGCTTGGATATAAACCAAAGTAGATTGTTCTCTACATCAGTTGGGGGTCTCTACAGGCTTCAATATAAGGTCCTAAACCTAGCATGAAAGTACGTCCTTGTAGATGCGTGGGCTAATATAGTCAAAAAGTTTGCCTTGAGGTAAGTTGAGCCAATGGCCATGGGGTAAGTTGAGCCAATGATTGTGCAAACTTAATATGTGTAAATATTTGTATGAACATAACAAGATTCAACAACTGAGATATAAACTGAACAAGTTCCACGGACATGTGACTAATAGAAATTGAATAATGTGTCCCTGAACAAAGGGGGGTCATAATCAAAAGTAACAGTCAGTATCTGGTGCTGCAGTGCATCTCCTCCTCATGGACTGCACCAGATTTGCCAGTTCTTGCTGTGAGATGTTACCCCACTCTTCCACCAAGGCACCTGCAAGTTCCCGGACATTTCTGGTGGGAATGGCCCTTGCCCTCACCCTCCGTTCCAACAGGTCACAGACGTGCTCAGTGGGATTGAGATCCGGGCTCTTCGCTGGCCATGGCAGAACACTGACATTCCTGTTTTGCAGGAAATCACACACAGAACGAGCAGCATGGCTGGTGGCATTGTCATGCTGGAGGGTCATGTCAGGATGAGCCATCAGGAAGGGTACCACATGAGGGAGGAGGATGTCTTCCCTGTAACGCATAGCGTTGAGTTTGCCTGCATTGACAACAAGCTCAGTCCAATGATGCTGTGACACACCGCCCCAGACCATGACTGACCCTCCACCTCCAAATCGATCCCGCTCCAGAGTACAGGCCTCGGTGTAACGCTCATTCCTTTGACGATAAACGCGAATCCGACCATCACCCCTGGTGAGACAAAACAGCGACTCGTCAGTGAAGAGCACTTTTTGCCAGTCCTGTCTGGTCCAGCGATGGTGGGTTTGTGCCCATAGGCGACGATGTTGCCCATGATGTCTGGTGAGGACCTGCCTTACAACAGGCCTACAAGCCCTCAGTCCAGCCTCTCTCAGCCTATTGCGGACAGTCTGAGCACTGATGGAGGGATTGTGCGTTCCTGGTGTAACTTGGGCAGTTGTTGTTGCCATCCTGTACCTGTCCCGCAGATGTGATGTTCGGCTGTACCGATCCTGTGCAGGTGTTGTTACACATGGTCTGCCACTGCGAGGATTATGAGCTGTCCGTCCTGTCTCCCTGTAGCGCTGTCTTAGGCATCTCACAGTACGGACATCGCAATTTATTGCCCTGACTACATCTGCAGTCCTCAAGCCTCCTGGCAGCATGCCTAAGGCAAGTTCACGCAGATGAGCAGGGACCCTGGGCATCTTTCTTTTGGTGTTTTTCAGAGTCATTAGAAAGGCCTCTTTAGTGTCCTAAGTTTCATAACTGTGACCTTAATTGCCTACCGTCTTTAAGCTGTTAGTGTCGTAACGACCTTTCCACACGTACATGTTCATGAATTGTTTGTGGTTCATTGAACAAGCATGGGAAACAGTGTTTAACCCTTTACAATGAAGATCTGTGAAGTTATTTGCATTTTACAAATTATCTTTGAAAGACAGGGACATTTCTTTTTCAGGACCCTGTTTCTTCTTCGTTAGAAAGAATACTATATTTCCCTTGATTGAGTGATACTGATACTAATATGATAAAAAATACACTACACTAAAAGTATGTGGACACCTGCTCATCGAACATCTCATTCCTAAATCTTGGGCATTAATATGGAGTTGGTCCCCCCTTTGCTGCGATAACAGGCTCCTCTCTTCTGGGAAGGCTTTCCACTAGATGTTGAAACATTGCTGCGGGGACGTGCTTCCATTCAGTCACAAGAGCATTAGTGAGGTCGGGCACTGATGATGGGCGATTAGGCCTGGCTCGCATTTGGCGTTCCAATTCATCCCAAAGGTATGCGATGGGGTTGAGGTCAGGGCTCTGTGAAGGCCAGTCAAGTTCCTTCACACCAATCTCGTCAAACCATATATATGTTTTTACCCCCCTTTTTCTCCCCAATTTCATCATATCCATTTTTGATCTTGTCTCATCGCTGCAACTCCCCAACGGGAAAGAGGCGAAGGTCGAGTCATCCGTCCTCCAAAACATGACCCGCCAAACCACGCTCCTTAACACCCGGAAGCCCGCAGCACCAATGTGTCAGAAGAAACACTGTTCAGCTGACGACCGAGATCAGCCTGCTGGCGCCCGGGCCGCCACAAAGAGTCGCTAGAGCGCGATGAGCCAAGTAAACACCCCCGGCCAAACCCTCCCCTAACACAGACGACGCTGGCCAATTGTTCACTGCCCTATGGGACTCCCAGATGTGACACAACCTGAGACCGAACCTGAGTTTGTAGTGACGCCTCAAGCACTGCAATGCAGTGCCTTGGACCACTGCACCACTCAGGAGGCTCAACAAGCCATTTTAGGATGGACCTCGCTTTATACACAGGGTCATTGTCATGCTGAAACAGGAAAGGGCCTTCCCCAAACAGCTGCCACAAAGTTGGAAGCACAGAACTGTCTAGAATGTTATTGTATGCTCTAGCATTAAGATTTCCCCTCACTGGAAGTAAGGGGCCTAGCCCTAACCATGAAAAACTTTACAGTTGGCACTATGCATTGGGGCAGGTAGCATTCTCCTGGCATCCACCAAAACAAGATTAGTCCGTCGGACTGCCAGATGGGGAAGCGTGATTCATCACTCCAGAGAACGCGTTTCCACTGCTCCAGAGTCCAATGGCGGCGAGCTTTACACCACTCCAGCCAACACTTGGCATTGCGCATGGTGATCTTAGGCTTATGTACAGCTGCTCAGCCTTGGAAACCCATTTCATGAAGCTCCCGACGAACAGTTCTTGTGCTGACGTTGCTTCCAGAGGCAGTTTGGAACTCGGTAGTGAGTGTTGCAACCAATGACAGATGATTTTTACGAGCTACCCGTTTCAGCACTCGGCGGTCCTGTTCTGTGAGCTTTTGTGGCCTACCACTTCGCGGCTGAGCCGATGTTGCTCCTAGATGTTTCCACATCACAATAAAATAAAATAAAATAAAATAAAATTTTATTTGTCACATACACATGGTTAGCAGATGTTAATGCGAGTGTAGCGAAATGCTTGTGCTTCTAGTTCCGACAATGCAGTAATAACCAACAAGTAATCTAACCTAACAATTCCACAACTACTACCTTATACACAGAAGTGTAAAGGGATAAAGAATATGTACATAAAGATATATGAATGAGTGATGGTACAGAACGGCATAGGCAAGATGCAGTAGATGGTATAGAGTACAGTATATACATATGAGATGAGTAATGTAGGGTATATAAACATAAAGTGGCATAGTGTAAAGTGGCTAGTGATACATGTATTACATAAAGATGGCAAGATGCAGTAGATGATATAGAGTACAGTATATACATATACATATGACATGAGTAATGTAGGGTATGTAAACATTATATTAAGTGGCATTGTTTAAAGTGGCTAGTGGTACATTTTACATAATTTTCATCAATTCCCATTATTAAAGTGGCTGGAGTTGAGTCAGTATGTTGGCAGCGCTTAGAGTTGACTGGAGAAGCTCTAGTAGAGCAGAAATTTGATGAACTGACTTGTTGGAAAGTTGGCAGTAAGGCCATTCTACGGCCAATGTTTGTTTATGGAGATTGCATGGCTGTATGCTCAATTTTATACACCTGTCAGCAACGGGTGTGGCTAAAATAGTCAAATCCACTCATTTGAAGGTTGTCCACATTCTTTTATATATATAGTGTATGAAAATATGAAAAGTATGTTTTTTCTTATTCAACAAAGGTGGGGGAATAAGGCTTGAAATTATTTAAATGCTTTCTAAATATACTAACAATCAAATTATATACAACTTTTATAATATTTCACCTTTCTTATAACTGTAAAATATATATGACATATATATGATTATACTTAGTGACAGTGCAAAATTAGCAACATTTCATATAACTGATGACAGAGCATTTTCTGCCCAGCGTCCTCTGAGCGACGCACAGACGCCATTCAAATGCCTGCTGAATCGTTGCTTTTCCCCTGATTTTGTCCCTCTGTGATCAAGAGAAAGTGGTCTTGTTTAAATTCTATTAAATTATTTTATATATTTATTAACTCCCCTAAATAGGGGTCAAATTTCTAAGCGTTTTTGTTGCTCCTGCTGCTCTGTATCATTCCATTTCTCAAAATGTCAAATTTACAGTACAGTACAGTACAGTAGAGCACAGTAGAGTACAGTACAGGAATGAAAAGTAAAGAAAAGTAGAGTAGAGTTGAGTACAGTACAGTAAAGTCCTGTACAGTAGAGTAGAATAGAGTGGAGTAGAGTTCAGTACAGTGCACAGTAGAGAAGACTAAATTGACTACACTATACTGTACTGAACTATAATTTACTTTATTGTACTGTACTGAGCTTTAATCTACTTGACTATACTATACAGAAGTCTACTTGAATGCTTTCTTCTGTATTATACTGTACTGTACTGTGCTTCACTGTGCTGTACTTTGATGTCCAAACTTCTGAAACATTGACGTCTATGTTTGGTTCAGATTTGGTCCGGTTTGGACCAACCAAATGTGGTCTTGTTTGGTGGCAGAGCTCATTAAAATAATAGCCCGAGTGAGAACAATACCCAAATATGCAGCGGAGGATATTGCATATTTCTACCTTGTTGTACCAATTAGGATACATCACCATGAAGAGAATGACATTCATAATTATGCATTACTGTATAGTACAGATCAGGGACCCATGATGAAATTATTTTACCGCAATTCTGTTACTGTCTGTAAATCCACTTCACTTAATGTAGTTCAATAACCAAAACCACCTGGGGGCAGCCCGTCAAGAAATCCATGATCCAATTTCAGAGGGAGGGGTTTAATCCCAGGGTCCTTAGTTTAGTGATGAGCTTGGAGGGCACTATGGTGTGGAACGCTGAGCTGTAATCAATGAACAGTATTCTCACGTAGGCATTCCTATTGTCCAGATGGGAAAGGGCAGTGTGGAGTGCAATAAAGATTGCGTCATCTGTGGATCTGTTGGGCCGGTATGCAAATTGGAGTGTGTCCAGGGTGTCTGGGATGATGGTGTTGATGTGAGCCATGACCAGCCTTTCAAAGCATTTAATGGCTACAGATGTGAGTGCTACGGGGTGATTTAGACAGGTTACCTTGGCGTTCTTGGGCACAGGAACTATGGTTTTCTGCTTGAAACATATACAGGACCAGTCAAAAGTTTGGACTCACCTACTCATTCAAGGGTTTTTCTTGACAGAATGCAAAGAGTGTGCAAAGCTGTCATCAAGGCAAAGGATGGCTACTTTGAAGAATCTCAAATATAAAATATATTTGGATTTGTTTCACACTTTTTTCGTTACTACATGATTCCATATGTGTTATTTAGAAAATAGTAAATATTATGAAAACCCTTGAATGAGTAGGTGAGTCTAAACTTTTTACTGGTACTGTATATGTATATATATATGTATATATATTTGATAAATTATTGAATTTGGCCTTCACTGCTATAGCCCATAGAAACGCATTAAATAACACATTCATAAATGGCAAAACAGACAGTCAAAAAATAAATCATAAGGAATAAGGTTTTGAAGTGTCTCCTACAGTATACAATATATAGGAGATATAAGAAAGCTCACAAAATATTTTTGTTGTCAAGAAACTACCTCCATACTTCCATTTGTTTGTATGGGTTACCTTGAGACAAGTTTGTATTGGTTACCTTGACTTGTGGGGGTCATAGAGCAAAACGAAGAACACCATCGAGTTTGTGACGCTACAAACGTTTTTGTGGGAAGACCGAAATTCGGGACGTCTCATGATCTGACAAACACTGCTGTAGCTTGGCCACCTTCCACTGCAGATTACGGATTTTGATGAAGATTTTTTTATTATGTTACTTAGATTGAAGCAGGGGTGCGTCAATAGACTCTTATGGATTAAAGTCACCGGCCCCTAGAAGTGCTGCCTCTGGGTAAGCATTTTCTTGTTTGCTTGTGGCCCTATACAGCTTGTTGAGTGCGGTCTTAGTGCCAGCATACGTTTGTGGTGGTAAATAGACAGGTACGAGAAATATCTTGGTAAACCACACTATTTACAGGTTATCATGAGTTATTCTAACTCAGGCTAGCACAACCTTGAGATTTCCCTAATATTAAAGATGCTGTTGTTAACAAACACAACACGCAACATCTCCCCTGACTTTCCCCGACGCCACCGTTCTGTCCTGCCAATGTATAGAAAAAACAGCTAGATTTATATTTACCATATCCTTGTTCAGCCACGACTCTGAGAAACATAGGATATTACAGTTCTTCAGATCACATTGATAGGACAGTCTTGAACGGAACTCATCCAGTTTATTCTCCAGTGATTGGCAATTTAACCTCTCTGCGACGTAGTCTCGTCAGGTAGCCTGTAGAGCGCTGTCTCCTCTTTATTTGACTGTCGAGGATTTGGGCCTGGTTTCGCCTCCGACTCATTGAAGTAGAAGTCCTCTTCCAAATCGAGGTTAGTGATAGCAGTTCTGATGTCCAGAAGCTCTTTTCAGTCATAGGAAATTATGGTGGAAACATAATGTAAAAAAATGCACAAAATAGCACAATTGGTCAGGAGCCTGTAAAACGGCCGCTATTCCCTTTATTAACATTCTTAGACTCAAAGCAATAATTATTTTAATTAGTAAAAATATATGGTGGTAAAAGCTAGCTAGCATTTCCCCATCATTCACTAATGAGCTTCATTTCTGACAGGCTGGTCAGACTACATTTCAGCCTCAGAGGCTGATAAATCAGGATTCTGTTGTGTTAGCTGTTTCATAGGTAAAGCTACTTGTAGGCAGATTAGTAGTCAGTGATTTAAAGGCTGATGCAGGGCTGCCGGAAAATGTGTGGCGAGGCGCCATTTGCCACAGCACTTTTTAATCAGGTGTGGCAGTGCCACATTTTTTATTTCGTCTAATAAAATATATTGACGCAAAGTGCTGAAAAGAGGGGCAAAAACACAGCCAGATGATACAAAATGTTAAGACAATGAAGGACTTGTAAAACAGTGACAATAAAACACGATCAACATTAAAAGAGCTTAGTTTCCTTAAAAAGTAGAGCCTTTGCTGTCCTTTCTTAAACATCAGTGCTGTGCATTTTCCCCAACGTAGCTTGTGGTGATGCACAGCTAGGGTTGGGTAGGTTACTTTCTAAATGTAATCCATTACAGTTACTAGTTACCTGTCCAAAATTGTAATCAGTAACATAACTTTTGGATTACCCAAACTCAGCAACGTAATCTGATTACATTCCGTTAGTTTTAGATTACTTTCCCCTTAAGAGGCATTAGAAAAATACAAAAATGTATGTTACCAATTGAACGACATCTATCGCAGGATAAATCAATGTTAAAGTTTACATAGCTGGCCATATATGGATGTTACATTTTACTTTATGGGTTGGTTATGTAGGCTTCTTCTAACCCATCGCTTTCTACTACATAAAACAATACGATTCAGTTATATCTTTACATTAATATATATAATTTATAAGTCCAAAAATGGATGTAGCAACTACAGATTGCCCCTTTAAGTCTATCAACAGTGTGTGCATTTAAGCATGTCTCTATTAGGCCTATAGATTATACATTTTCTATCAGCATGAATTAGATTGAGCAATAAAAGCCCCACTTTTATTCTATAGGCTGGGATCGCACTATGCAGCTGTTGCAAGATCGCATTTTTCACTGGCTGTCCACTGGTTTCAAAAACAATGATTGATTTGCAGTTTAAACTTTGTGAATTCAACCATTATTGGGTTCAAATAAACTTTTTGATTTGTGAACAGCCATCCACAACCACAATCCGTAAGCGGCAAATAGCTAAATGAAAGAGCAGCAGTGTGATTCACATCAATGCGCTATGTAGATATCAATAATAAGTGATCCGTATCGCCATAGACTACATCACTGCTGTCA
Organism: Salvelinus namaycush; assembly: GCF_016432855.1. NCBI lineage: Eukaryota > Metazoa > Chordata > Actinopteri > Salmoniformes > Salmonidae > Salvelinus > Salvelinus namaycush. Next base: position 14,005,894 of record NC_052326.1, on the reverse strand, counting down.
TCCTTCCCTCCAAGCGTTTATTCAAGTTGGATAATCTTCGGATGCCGACAGCAGTCGCACCATTGGAAGACATAGCTTGGACCGTATCCTACAAAAGCCTATTCCTGCTCTTCTCCCTCGATCCATCAAACACATTTGGTGTGTCATCATAGTGGTCTCTGACTTGTGGTCAGACTCGCTCAGATGGAACAAACTTAAATTTACGCTATTTTTCATTGCTCATTTGAATGCCATTGAGAAAACAGAGAAATGTCAACAGCAAAAAAATGTACAAACATCCTTTCTGAATTTAAAAGTAATCCTCTAAGTAATCATCTAGTTTTTCAAAAGTATCTGTAATCTGATTACAATTGTTGCTGGTAATGTAACAGATTACAGTTACCGTTTTTTGTAATGCCTTCACAAATCCGTTACTCCCCAACCCTGTGTACAACACCCAAATCTTTATACTCCTACACTACCTCTATGTATTGCCCCTGAAAAATAGTCAGTGGGGAGGGTGTTATGTTTTCCCTACAGTCAATATGCGTTTATTTTCTCCTTTTTTGTGTTCAGCACTAAGTGAGAGTCATCACACCACTTAACAAAGTTCTCCAAGACTGGCCCGTGCTCCTTCTCCTCATCCTGGATTAGCCTGACCAGTGCTGTGCTGTCTGAAATCTTAATCAATTGTCTTCCAGGGTAGGAGCTTTTACAGGCATTGGTATAAAGCAGCGGAGAAAGCACACACCATTGAGGAGAGACCATGCTAGTGGTGCGCTTGTCCGACATCCACTGTCCCACCTTGACCTGCTGTGTCCTATTGCTCTGGAAATCCAGGATCCACAGCACCAGGCTTCCATCCAATGATAAATTGTTTGTCAGTCTCTGAGCCAAGGTGGAGGGATGGATTGTATTAAGAGAAATCAACAAATAAGACCTAAGCATGGCATTTGACCCTCTAGGTGCTTGTAGATACAATAAGTTTCAGTAGCATAAGGATGGCATCAACAACCCCTTCCCCCTACCAGTCACAATAGCAAACTGAAGGCAATTAAGACGCTGCTGTGTCTTAATCCCCTTCACAAAACACTTCATAACCAGGGATGTTAATGCCACTGGCCTATAGTCATTTATTACAGATGCGTTTGTCAATTTGGGGATGGGTACTATAGTAAAGTTTTCCAGAGCATAGGTGCATGTTGCTGATCCAAAGAGGATTTTTAAAACGAAAGAGAAAATACCAGCCAGTTGCTCTGTATAGAGTTTTAAAACAGTTCCTCAGTTCCAATTGTGTTTTTATGTACTGTATGTACAGTGCTGCAAACAACAATTAATCTGAATTAACATTCACAAAAATAAAAAAGTATCTCAGTTTAAGGAACTGTATTATGGCCTTCCATGGATTCCTTGTTTTACTGAGGGTATAAACATTTGGCAGTACGCATGTAAAATCCCTGTGTCAACTATCACCATGGGAAAAGGCAAACAACTCACAAAGTAAAAGAGACAAATGGTTGTTGACCTTCATAAATCAGACAGTAGGTACAAAAAAGGTATACAAATCCAAATATACCACTTACCACTATTAGGGCAACGAGTAAGAAGTTTAAAACCACTGGAATAGTGGTAAATTTGCCTTGTATTGGACGCATGTGTATCTTGTCCCTACGCAAAGTGAGGAAGATAGTTCGGGAGGCAAAGAAAAGTGCCACAGTTGGAGAATTACAGAACTTGGTTGCATCTTCGGTTCACCAAGTCTCCAAATCTAGCATTAGATGCCACCTAAAAGTCAATAGCCTATTTGGAAGGGTTCTGTCACGACTTCCGCCGACGTCACCGGTCTTCTAGCCATCGCCGATCTTTTTCCTTTTTTTTCACCAAAGCCCCATATACTACCCACCACTGCGACCTCTATGCTCCCGTTGGCTGGCCCTCACTAAAAATCCGTCGCCAAACCCATTGGCTCCAGATCATCTAAGTCTTTGCTAGGTAAAGCCCCGCCTTATCTCAGCTCACTGGTCACCATAGCAACACCCACCCGTAACACGGACTCCAGCAGGTATATTGCACTTGTCATCCCGAAAGCCAACACTTCCTTTGGCCCCCTTTCCTTCCAGTTCTCTGCTGCCAATGACTGGAACAAGTTGCAAAAATCACTGAAGCTGGAGTCTCCCTATCTAACTTTAAGCATCAGCTGTCAGAGCAGCTTACCGATCACTGTACCTGTACACAACCAATCTGTAAATAGCACACCCGACTACCTCATTCCCATATTATTACTTACCCTCTTGCTTTTTTTTCACCCCAGTATCTCTACTTGCACATCATCATCTGCACATATATCACTCCAGTATTAATGCTGAATTGTAATTATTTTCACCTCCATGGCCTATTTATTGCCCTACCTCCCTACTCTTCTACATTTGCACACACTGTACATAGATCTTTCTATTTTTATTTTATTTTGTGTTATTGACTGTGTGTTTGTTTATGTGTAACTCTGTGTTGTTGTTTTTGTTGCACTGCTATGCTTTATCTTGGCCAGGTCGCAGTTGTAAATGAGAACTTGTTCTCAACTGGACTACCTGGTTAAATAAAGGTGAAATAAAATAAATAAATAAAAAATATCTTTGAGAATTTTTGTATTACTTGTTCAACAAAATCTATTTACCTGAGCATTTGTATTAGTATAAAATAATATAATTTTCAAAGAAAATGTTGCATTTAATATAGCTCAGTATTTTATACAGTGTTTCTTGCTCCTCTAAATCAATGGTGCCAATAATGTTGGACCTGACTATATCTATCTATTATTTTTAATGCTAGAAAGTTAACAAAAATATTTGCTATATTGTATCAATAAAACCTTTTTTTTCATAAAATGAAAAGGAAAGTAGTACATCTTCCTATATCTGAGGGGGGGGGGGGGGGGGGTTAATCTTCCAGACTGGAAATTTTATCAACTCGCTACTCAAGGCTTTTACTTTTATACAGTTACGTAAATGCACTAAAGACGAACATGTGCATGTTCATCCCAGAATATATTTTTTTCTACTTTCAAAGGATAAAGCTAAGAACATTAACAACTTCATAGTTAAGAACACTATAACAACATGGAAGAAAATTTAACGTATTCGCAAAAACCAATATAACACCCTAAAAACAAAACCTTATGGAGCAATCCTTGGATAGCTTTTCAGAATTCATTGATAAATTGGTCTACATGGAAAACTAAAGGAATATAAACCGGTAACAGGAAATAAATGTGTTACCATGACAGAATTAAAAAGTAATTTTGGACTGACCAATGTAGATAGTTTCAAATACATGCAACTTAAAAGTTGCATTTCATGAAATTTTGATTTTAAATCTTTTGGACGTCAGAGCAACCTTGAGGGAATCTTATTTGAATCAGAAAAGGATACTCATATGATTGTGAAGATATATAAAACCATGCAAAGAGCATATCCAACTGACAATCTCTTAGAAAAAAATATAAACTATTGGCACCAAGACTTAAAAAGAACTGATGTTGTCACAAGATGGAGAGAAAGTTGAAGCATAACTAACAAAATTACAGTTAACTAAAATGTACACTTATTCCAGTTTAAACTAACGTATCGATTTATTATACAAGAGACAAAATTCACATAATCTACAGAACAACGGCAGAGTCATATCTTACTATAAGTGTAAAACTAATAAATACTCAATTATCAATGCTTTCTGTGAATGCAATAAAGTCCAGAAGTTATGGACGGAGCTAGAAAGTTAGAAGGTATTACAATGTAAACATACTTTTAACCCTCTTACTGTGTTCCGGTCGAATTGGACCGATTTCCAAGTTTTCTCTCTGAAAAATGTAGTTCCTGTAATCTGATTGTCATAAGGTTCCATGACTTTGTCCACACAGAGCATCTGAACACACAAAATACATTTTGATGATTTTCATTACATTTTGGGTGTTTTATTTAACTTTTGTACACCTGTGGTGTTCCCAGTCAAAATGACCGGTCATTAAAAATGAATTGGTGAAACTACAATTAGTGTATACAATTGAGTTCAGGCACATGCCCATTCATCAGATGGACACACTTCCTCTCCCAGACCCCCACATGCATGTGTGTTTGAGCACACACGCACACACACACCTCACTCCTCTTCTTGGCTTCCATGCCAACCCCCACGGGAACCTTTCCCCAATATAATCTTTCCCCCACGGGAACCACACCTGTTGACATTCTCACAAACAATCGCAATATTGTTTCAATAATATATGGACCTTTTCTCACTGCTCTGGTATATAAAGCTTTTTTGAGGCCTTGCTCACAATTCATTCTGTGGCAGCACAATTACCAAACGATATACTGTATGTGAGGCTCTTGATCATACCTTTGATCATGACACTGGTGAGAAGGAGAGTCCTTGTTAAACTTTGACACAAAGTAGTCTGTGATAAATAGCACAATATGTTTCATCTGAGTATTTGTTATAGTCAAAATAATCCATACATTATGCTTTTTTAACTCAAAAGCGAGTTGTATGAGGCCTACAGGCCATAAATGAGGCCTACAGGCCATAAATAGCAAATAGAAGTTCAAAACTTCAAGAACTTAAGTTGATAAAAAAATCTAACACAATATTAGGTGATAATATATGTATTATTATGTGCGTCTGTAAGTTGGTGTATTTGTTTGTATTTGGAGTAAAAACATAAAAAATTACGTTTTCAAAAAACATTTGATTTTACTGTCTGTCCCTCAGTTGTATGTCACCATCTTGAAAATCACTCATTACATAGATATGCAAGGACCTTGAGCATTCCCCCCAGTGACAAACTGTTATCGGGGGAGGGGTCTATATTAAATACAATTATTAGCTTCCTTTTAGTATGTCATTACTTTGAGGATTCTATTGATACTTTGGTGTGTCTACATCCAAAGTCTCACTTCGTGTTACTCAATTTATAACAAGATGGTGCCAATAGACATGGTCACCCTATTTCTAGCTCCTAGCCAACTTTGCAGTATTCTTTTAAATGTTTTTGTTATTTCTTACATTATTTGCTCAGAAAGTTCCTTGTATTATTACCTACAGCCGAAAAATACTTTTGGACATTAGATTGCGGTCACTCAGAAATTCAAGCAAAAATGTTACTTCCCTGACCAGGGTCCTTTGTTTGAACTTCCAGAGGCAGCTTTATTCATCACAGGGCCTGCACCAAAACGCTGATTACAAAGACAGTGAAGAACAAGTGGGGCCGTAGTCAAACTCAAGCGGCGTGCATACCATCCACCACTTCCGAATATATTACTCGCTAACGTTCAGTCCATGGACAATAAAGTAGATGAGCTGAGAGCGAGGTTCTCCTTCCGGAGACACATCAGGGACTGTAACATACTCTGGACTATGTGCAAACTGTAAACCACATATCTCATAAATCGTATTTATTGTATCTGGGGACTTTAATAAAGGAAATCTGAGGAAAACGCTACTGAAATTCTATCAACACATCTCCTGTGCTACACACACACATCACAAATTCTTGATCAGTGCTACTCTTCCTTCCAGGACGGCTACAAGCCCCTTCTAAGCCCTCCATTCGGCAAATCAGATCATGCCTCCATTCTGCTCCTCCCCCCCTATAGTCAGAAACTTAAACAGGCAGCACCCTTTGTAAGGACTGTTCAACGTTGGTCTAACCAATCGGAATCTATGATTGCACCTGGTGTATTCTACCCTTCTTACTCTCAATAGTAAGTTGAGACCCCGATTGAGTGGCCAGGGCCCTAAGAGACCGCTTATGTCGCTTATGCCTGGAACAGGCTCTGCTCATACAGTATGAGGGTGCAGAGAATTGGGAGCTGCTAGCATCTTTCTGATTAAAGCCGGGTTGCTAACTGTAAGATAATGCAGCATTCTGTGCTGCTTAATAGTGCCCATTTACCATAATCACATCCTCCTTTGATCGAAGCTCAGTCACTTCATTCCTCCCGTCAATGCTGCCCACACCCATCTCATCTCATCCTGGAGAGTGGGCATGGCAAGGGAGGACACTGTTGCCCTATATGTCATTAAATGGCAGTGTGAACACTGAAGATCTGTCCTCTGTGCCCGGTGGTCTTCATCACTTTGGGAGGCTTGTCTTGCCATTTACTCCCATATGTCCTCTTCCTGGTTTCCAAAATCTTTCATCTGTGGTTTTGGAGGGCTGTTTGCTCCTCGAAGGATTTTTGCAGCAATAATTGGAGACTAAAGGGGCAGATTTTAATTACGCTCTGATAATTGCTTTTGCAGCATCTCAGCCTCTGTAGTTAGTATCTCTCCACTCCATCTCTCTTTATCACAATCTACACTGTGCCTACACCTACAGTCAAACTGATATAATGCATCATTTACCATAATGTCATAATGTAAAACACATCTCCCCCGCATTACAAGTTTTAATTTTAGTTATATGGAATTATGGTAAACACCTTTGTTGTCAAAGTAAATGCTTAAGGTTTGAAATGAATATATTTTTCCAGAGCCTGTTTTTACTATATATGATGTAACATACAAATAATGACACAAGGTCTGGAAATGGTATAAAAAAATATGAGGAAAAAAGTATTTTATTTTTGCTTGCTCCTCAATATACAACATACAGTATTTGCGTGTGTAAATCACAACAAAATCAGTGATCGTTGAATGATTCTAGCAAAATAAAAAATAATATTCTGAGAATTTAAAAAGCTTTATGTCTACTTACCTAGTTATTAAACATTCATATTTCTATTGCTGGTTTATGGTATTTTCTCTGCAAACTTAAGTTCTTAATAGAAAATTACTGTTTGTTAATGTCAAAAAAGTCATTCAAATTATAGTTGATACAACATTACAGAACAATTGCTAACATTATTCAATAGACAGTATATCAAGTCTAAACTTACTTTGTCAGCTTATATTGTAGTCCATAGACAAATTGGTTTATATATTGCATTGTACAACAGTTAACACTTAAACTGTTTTATGAGAAAAAAAAATTGTATTCGCTAAGAATACTTCCAGAGAAAGAAATCAAAATGGATCCAATTCCAGCTCCAGCAAGTTGATCCAGACTGAATCCATGACAATACCCATGCTATGATATCAAAACAAGTACTCAAAATAAAGCACAATGACTACCAAGTCCTGGGAGCTAAACAAAGCTGCCATATTGACTGTCAAAAAGGGGGCAAGAGGAGAAAGTCAATACACTATACTAAAAAGTCTGAAATATCTGTCTGTTCTTCGCCTCAAATGAGCAAAGCAGAAAACTGCAAAAAATATATTTCATATTACTGTCACACAAAGAAGCAAAATAAGTGACTTTGTGCTCCTAAAATGTGTTATTTCTGGTTTACCCCACATGTAGTAGCTTTCACCACATGTAGTAGCTCCGTGTTGTGTCCACCTGGCCTGATTTGGTCTCTGATGAGGAGGAAACCTCTTTCTCCTTCTCACTGTCCGCCTCCCACAGGTTGATGAGGGGAGGGTAGAGCTCATTGAGGGGGATGGAGGATGTTTTCTGCATGTACTTTTTCAGGGAGTGATTGTAGTTTTTCCTCTTCCACCTCTTGGAAATGTACACAGCCATAGAGGCCAGGCTGATGATGCCGAACATGGTACCCATGACCGCTGCGAGAGCGGTGTTAGTGCCTTGGTCAGATATCTCCACAGCGAAGGCAGCGTGCTTCGTTGTGACATTGACACAGGACTTCTGTGTCTGCTGGTGGATGTTGGAGACGATGAGACATACCTCATACTCGGTGGCGGGCTGTAGGTGTGTGAGGTTATACTCATGGACATCCACTGGGACCCTGGCTGTGTAGGTGATGTGGGGGTTGTCTATCTTCATGGTGGCAGATGACCACTTGAGGTTGGAGGTCATGACGTTGGAGTTCACCTTCCAGGAAACCAGAATGGAGTGGGACTCAGTCTTCTTCACGTACACTTTCATCAACTGTGTGCTGTCTAAGAGAGTACCATTCACCCTAATAGCAGTCACCCGAGTGTCCGCCCCCTCAGCATTCTGGGCCACACAGGTATACCTGCCAGAGTCCTCGACCTGGATTTGAGAGATACGCAGTGTTCCCTCGCTACTGAGGCTGTATTTATCAGACAGGGTTTCCACCATCACCTTGTTCCCTACAGGTGTGACCCAGTAGATATCTGGCTCAGGCTGGGACATTGCACGGCAGTCCAGGTCCACAGTCATGCCTATGTCCAGGTTCAGGTGGTTGGGAAAGCTGTCGTGGGAGATCATGGGCAGACACTGCTCTGCTGAGTCCTGCTGGAGCAACTCCCTCACATGCTGACCTCTGACCTCGACTGGAAGGGCACAGAACATGGAGAGGGGTTCCATGAAGCGGATGCTGGTCTTGTTGGAGCTCATCCACTGGATGACGCAGTCACATCGCAGGGGGTTGCTGTGGATGCTGATCTCACGCAAGTTGGGCAGGGAGTCCACAGTGGACTGGTAGAGGGCGTTAAGGGCATTGTTGTTCAACATGAGGCTCTCCAGGGCAGGGACGTCACGGAAAGCTTGGCGGTTCACGTAGGAAAATTTGGGGTTATTAGTAGCCTCCAGCTTGGTAAGCTCAGGGAGGTTATCGACGGCAAAGCGGTCAATGGAGACCAGCTCCCCCATGTTGTTTATGCCCAGCTCTTTCAGCCTCAGCATGTTCTTAAAGTCCCCCTCTTGGATTTTGTGCACAGGGTTTTTGTTCAAGTCCAAGAACTTGAGGTTAGGTAGTTTCTGAAGGGCGTTCTGAGGAACTCTAATTAGCTTATTGTCGTAGAAGGAGAGACTCTCTAGGTTGTCTAGTCCCACAAAGGCATTTCCAGGGATGTCTGTTAAATCCATTCCAGCCAGAACCAAGCTCCTCAGGTTTACAAGCGGCTTGAAGTTAAAGTCCAGGATGCCAACAACAGGATTTTCCCCGATCATGAGGATCTCAAGGTTGGGCGTTGACTCAAACCAGCGACTGTCAATGGCCTTGAGCCTGTTGGAGTTGAGATGGAGCCTGAGCAGATTGTGCAGACCAGAGAGGGCGTTTGGGGAGATTATGTTGATCTGGTTATGGTTGATGTAGAGCTCTTGCAGGTTGCTGAGGTCCTGTAGGCAGTAGTCAGGCAATTCAGTAATCTGGTTCTCTTCAAGGTGCAGTGTGGTGAGCTGGGACATGTTGGTGAGGCCCACATTGTGGATGCTGCTGAAGTTGTTCTGAGACAGGTCCAGCTCGGTCAGGTTGAAGAGCTGCTCCAGCTCCTCACTGGTTCTGGCGATGTAATTGCTCTGCAGGAGGAGCACCTGAGTGTCGCTGGACAGGTTGCTTGGGATGCGTGTGAGACGGAGGTCGTTACAATCCACCGTCGTGGCTTCTCTGTAGGTGGATTGGGGGGTGAACCAGGGTCGGATCTCACACACACACAGCTGGGGACACTCATTATCTCTCTGGATGGAGGATAGTCCAACGGACGCCAGAATCAAGCCAGCCAACAACTGCCCTAGTAGACAGTAGATGAACCTCCCTCTAGCCATGCTGTCTGTCTGTGTTCACCGGTCCAAACCCACAGAGGGTTGGACACCAGAAAAGGTTGATGACCTTGGAGAGAGCTGTGTTATTGTCATTAACCAGAAGATTTGCTGACTTGTAGTTGTATCCCTATAAAATGGTCCAGGTGGGAAAAGATGTGCAGGGGGTTCCAGTGAAACAGTTCCAGAGTTACAGTGAGCCTCCCACTGTTCAGAGTGTTTCTTTCATCAAAACCTCAGTACTGCACGGTGAGTCTGTAAAACAAAGACAAACAAGACTATGGGTTACTGTACAGTTTAGTTTAATGCATGGACAACCAGGAACACATACAGTTGAAGTCGTAAAATTACATACACCTTCGCCAAATACATTAAAACTCAGTTTTTCACAATTCCTGACATTTAATCCTAGTAAAAATTCCCTGTCTTAGGTCAGTTAGGATCACCACTTTAATTTAAGAATGTGAAATGTCAGAATAATAGTGGAGAGAATGATTTATTTCAGCTTTTATTTCTTTCATCACATACTCAGGGGGTCAGAAGTTTACATACACTCAATTAGTATTTGGTAGCATTGCCTTTATATTGTTTAACTTGGGTCAAATGTTTCAGGTAGCCTTCCACAAGCTTCCCACAATAAGTTGGGTGAATTTTGGCTCATTCGTCCTGATAGAGCTGGTGTAACTGAGTCAGGTTTGTTTGGCCTCCTTGCTCGCACACGTTTTTTCAGTATTGCCCACACATTTTCTATACGATTGAGGTCAGGGCTTTGTGATGACCACTCCAATACCTTGACTTTGTTGTCCTTAAGCAATGTTGCCACAACTTTGGAAGTATGCTTGGTCATTGGAAGACCCATTTGTGACCAAGCTTTAACTTCCTGACTGATGTCTTGAGATGTTGCTTCACTATATCCACATCATTTTCCTGCCTCATGATGCCATCTATTTTGTGAAGTGCACAAGTCCCTCTTGCAGCAAAGCACCCCACAACATGATGCTGCCACCCCCATGCTTCACGGTTGGGATGGTGAGTTGCCCCTTTTTCCTCCAAACATAACGATGGTCATTATGGCCAAACAGTTCCATTTTTGTTTCATCAGACCAGAGGACATTTCTCCAAAAAGTACAATCTTTGTCCCCATGTGCAGTTGCAAACCGTAGTCTGGATTTTTTTATGGCGGTTTTGGAGCAGTGGCTTCGTCCTTGCTTAGTGGCCTTTCAGGTTATGCTGATATAGGACTCGTTTTACTGTGGATATAGATACTTTTGTATCTGTTTCCTCCAGAATTTTCACAAGGTCCTTTGCTGTTGTTCTGGGATTGATTTGCACTTTTCGCACCGAAGTACATTCATCTCTAGGAGACAGAACGCGTCTCCTTCCTGAGCAGTATGACGACTGCGTGGTCCCATGGTGTTTATTGTGTACTATTGTTTGTACAGATGAACATGGTACCTTCAGGCGTTTGGAAACTGCTCCCAAGGATAAACCAGACTTGTGGAGGTCTACAATTTTTATTGAGGTCTTGGCTGATTTTTTTTGTTTTCCCATGATGTCAAGCAAAGAGGCACTGAGTTTGAAGGTAGGCCTTGAAATACATCCACAGGTAAACCTCCAATTGACTCAAATGATGTAATTTAGCCTATCAGAAGCTTCTAAAGCCATGACATCATTTTCTGGAATGTTCCAAGCTGTCAAAGTCAACTTAGTGTATGTAAACGTCTGACCCACTGGAATTGTGATACAGTGAATTATAAGTGAAATAATCTGTCTGTAAACAATTGTTGGAAATATTCCTTGTGTCATGCACAAAGTAGATGTCCTTACCGACTTGCCAAAACTATAGTTTGCTTACAAGAAATTTGTGGAGTGGTTGAAAAACAAGTTTTAATGACTCCAACCTAAGTGTATGTAAACTTCCGACTTCAACTGTATAGCATAAACAATTTGATTTATGAGACAGGGAGTTGGTGAAAAGTAGTGTCTGGGGTAAATGTAAGGGTATCATACGTCTAGTCATATCATGTTAACCAAAAGTTACATGTCAGCCATGTTAAATAGAACATGAATGTAACACAGCTCATGATGATGTTGAGAGCAAACCTTCTGTTTGGCTGTCGTTTACATCTTCATCTCCCTGAGAGATTGTTAATGTGAATTATGCAGCATCATCAGTTGAGGAAAAATGCTAAATCAGATCATTATAATGCAGGCATAATTTAAAAAATAAAAAACTTGTATATACTTGGACACAGATCAAATTCACTTGAGTGCTTTCATCTATCCAACAGGCCCATCAGCAATAGATCATTAGCTTCTCCGCACATCATTAAATACTCTGAGATATGTCAGTATTCTCCATGCCTATGAAGAAAATAAATGATGGCAAAAATATGTTCCTAGATTATTAATGAAAGAGCCACTGTGTCCTGGTTTAGGTACAGAAATATGGTGGATTTCTTTAACATATGTTGTGTATTTCTGAGAGAAGCCTTCAGTGAGCATTGCAAGTACAGTATTTTGTAAAAAGCATACATCACACTTCTCCTCAGCCGCAACAGTCAGTTATTCATCCAGAACTACTTTTGTTCAAGGACAGGGATTTCAGGAGAAGGACTTGTAAATCCAGAATCTAGTCTTGTGAGGAGCATAACAAGAGCACTGGCATCTGCCATACCATACAGTGCTGACTAAAAAATAGGCCACAATACTATTAAACCTCAAGTTAATATGTGATATCAATTAACATTGACTTTAATTGTGGTAATGTTCTTGAACATAATGATTTCACTGACAATTGAGTTGGTTCCTAGGCTTTTGCTCCCATCACTAAAGAGTGTTAGTGATTTTGCAGAGGAGAGGCAGGCACATATGCACACTTGAGCAACTACAAGGTTCTGTAATTGACTTCTGAATGTGGCAAGTGGAAATCAATAAGGACTGATTCCTCCCTGTAACTACCGGAACATTCAGACCATTTGAAATAGTGCTTAACTCTTCGAGTACCAACCTGTTCTGTATGTGTAGTAAAAGTATAGAATGTAGATGGGCTAGCTGGCTCTACCATGGTGGAATCCTGTAGGGCATTATAATCTGAGCAACACTTAAGAAATCCCGTAACCTAATTAGGTGAATTTACTAAAGGAGGTATCAATCTCAGTGAGTGAGTACTGCATTGCCATAGGCCTTCTTAACCTAACAGAGTCTGTGGTCAACACTCGCTAATAGGCTTTGGAACTAAAGAGCTGACTAATTCATCGGAGTGCAAAACTGCTTGGCAACAGAGCAAGGGTGACATGAAACAAGTTTAAGCTCTTCCTGCACAGGGGATTGTTCTCCTGGGACAGGGTGAAATAAGGGTAATACAGACATGTTCCTTAAGATAAAGCAGAATAAGTGAGTGGTTAGTTAGAGGTGGAGATCAATCCAAGGAAATGTAACAGTTGAAACCCTCGGGAGAGATTTTTTATTTAACTACACAAGTCAGTTAAGAGCAAGTTATTATTTACAGTGGGTTAACTGCCTTGTTCAGGTGCAGAATGACATATTTTTACATAAAGGTAAACCCGGGGATTCGATCTAGCAACCTTTCGGTTACTGACCCAACACTCTAACCACTAGGCTACCTGCCGCCCCGAGATACAGCTCACTGTGTAACTACTTTAATTAAAAACAACTGTAGCCTATCTCATGTTATTCACTGACTACTCACTGACTATTCACTGACTATTCACAGAAAAGCAACATATTCAAACCATTCTATTGAAATGTAAGAAAACTGCTTATTATTGGACCCTTATGTCATTGCACCAATGCATTTAATGCACTACAGCATGATAGTAGTGTATGTATTCTGAACACACCATTTGAGACAAAGGTTGAGCCTGAACAGAGAGTCCTCAGACAGCCATTACTGATAGGCTTAAATAGGCTTAGAAGTAGCCCACAATGCCTCAAAAACACATAAAAGTGACAAAGTTATGCAAGTTCTTAAATCCTGAAGCTCAAGGCAATAAATATGGAGCCAGAAAGGTTTCACAAGCTAAAGGATTCCCATTGATACCATTGGTTTAAATCTGATATTTCAATTTACTCCTACTGTAGTTATGCACTCTCTCATAATGCCTCCATTTATCACAATGGGGTTAATCTGAGATTCTGTTCATGACTCTGAACGACCTTAGAGATGGGACCATTTCAGTGTGAGAGGTGACATTTAAGAGGCCATCATTTCATGTAAGACTTGGCATTCCAAACAAGGGCTTCAGTTTAAATATGATCTAAAAGGTCTGAGCCAAAGATTAAACACATACACGTTTTTTTCTTTTACTCTCGTAGCTTCCCTGACAACAGTCGAAACCGATGAAAACAAAACAAATATTGTTGTGTCCAGTTTGAACTGTCCGACAGAGATAACAGTGTCATTAAACATTTACAAGTATCAAAATGGTTATATTGGAAACAGTTCAGTTTTATAAGGCAGGTGGGGCGGGCGGGGGGGGAGACATTTAAGAAATGTATATGAACGTTTAAGTGGGGTGGGTGTATCATTACTGCCTGGAACCATGACAATACAGCTGAAGAGAGCTTGTGAACTTGGCCAATGCTGTGTTAATAAACAGCTGTAAAGCCGCGTTGACACTACCCTGAAACAGCCTTGACCGTGTTCTCCTGACCCAGAGGGCTCGGAGCCAGAGGAAACTCAGCCTTGAAACCTGGCCTCCACAGCCACACAGCAGGGGGGAAGAAAACAAGACTACGTGGAAGGAAAGAAAAAGCTATTCAGTTTGAATCACGACAGCCTTTGTATCTTTCAATGGGGGTACTTAACCTAAAAACAGTAGTCACAGTTAATACTATGTGATCCTATGGGTAAGTGATTTGAAGATCACCATTTTCTGTGATATTGTAGTACAGCCTGAGATGCTACTTTAGCACATGATATGTAAGTGCAAAACTCCTTGGTATACATGATTCTTGGGCATCAGTGGTTACTGGTATGCACAGTAGTCGTAGCTTGTCTGCTATGAGCCAAAATGGCATATGACAACCACGAAAAGGATTATTTATGAGCGATACACCTGCCATTGTCTATCCAGAAAACTCTCTGTCCTTTGTCAAGAACACATACTACTTCTACCTCGGTGCACCTGCTATAACATGTAACATCTGCTAAACTGTGTACACGACCAATAAACTTTGATTTGATTTGAATGTCAAATTGCAAAAGAGTGTCAATCAAAAATATGTTTTCAACACCAAGTTATTGCAGTCAATGTTACTACAGTATGCTATTCTGTTTCACGTGAACGTTTCCATGTTGGCTTTCATCTGATGTACTCCATTTTAAATATAAAGAGGCTGCGACAAAATAATGACGTTCATGGGCTGACTGTGTGTCCTTGAATGGATGGTCATGGAAATAAGGGTGTCCTTGAATGGATGGTAAACTAAACAAAAGTATGTATGGGAAAATTCAACATTTGCAGTATATACAATAGTTCAAACAAACCCCAAGAGGACAACCGCACAATAAATATCTGGTACACAGACACTCAGACTACACATTATAGACACACAACACAGAGCTTTAAAAAAATCTAATATTAGCTGTACTCTTGTTATATAGTTACACATTACAATACAAATCTGTGTCATCAAATAGAAGAGACTGTGCTGGAAAATCTAATGGTTCACTTCACTACAGTACCTCTAGTTGTCAGATAAAACTGAATCATGCGAAGAATACATGAATACAAATTGACAATTGAGAAATATTTGAGTTACAGGATTCTTTTTGAATGCTGATGGTTAAGGATTTGCTTGTTCCCAGGTCTTTGATATGTGATGAGGAGTGAAATCCATTTTTCCATGAGAAGGGTGTTTACTTTTCAATCCTGTGTACACAGTGCATATTACTCACAGAGATGTGAGCAATAGAAGATATGAAATCCCATCCCATAATTCTGACATCTAAATAAACAAGATAAGGCTTCCCTTAGGGACAATAACATTTAAGTCAATTCTCCACCATCACCAATCCCTCTAGAACTCCCTCTAAACCAAGTGAAAAAACTAATTCCACGGAGGGCCGAGTGTCTGCGGGTTTTCGCTGCCTTCCTTGTACTTGATGGATGAATTAAGGTCAATAATTAGTAAGGAACTCCCCACACCTGATTATCTAGGGCTTAATTGAAAGGAACAAATAAAAACCTGCAGACACAAGGCCCTCCATGGAATGAGTTTGACACCCTTGATCTAAATGGACACTCACGCTCAAATAAATGTTTTTAAATGTAACCTTTACTGAACTAGGCGAGTCAGTTATGAACAAATTCTTATTTACAATAATGGCCTACCCGGGCCAATTGTGCGCTGCCCAATGGGACCCCCAATCACGGCCGGATGTGATACTGCCTGGATTCAAACCAGGGACTATAGTGACGCCTCTTACACTGAGATGCAGTGCCTTAGACCGCTGCGCCAGTCGGGAGTCCTATGCTAACTCTATTATTGAGTGACAATGAGCAATACAAAATGAGAAAGAAGATTTTCAACACACTCGTTCATTTGAGTAGTGTAAACATGAAGTCGAAGATAACGAAAACTGTTGATAAGCCCTGAGGCACTCGAAGGGGCAGGCTTGAAGGGTGCTCAGAATCCATTATTCTGATCCCTAAAAGCCCATGAACATTTACACCTCCGTAAGAGTCTGGTGGGCTGGGATTGGGAAAGGAAATTGGTAGCTAGCACAGAGAAGATTTTTAAGAACAGTAAGTATTAAAATAACTATATTCCCCTGAAAGGGTGGGAGAGGTGAAATAAGTTACATACAGGAGGGTTTGGGAGGGAAGTATGTTGTACAGTATGATGCGAGGAGCAGAATCAACTGGCCGGCTCAAGTTATGTCCTGCATTAAATGGTTCAGCCTCTTCATGTCCTGTCAACATGAGAAGATGCATGTTGATTGTAGGCTATTAATTATTGCTATTAACATTGTACATCTCTGTAGACATAAGATATCTATGAGAGAGGTGTGTTGAGTCTTTCCGGTATTAAGAACACTGTAAAGTGAAGCGTTACCTGAAATGTATGCTTGTATTTGTAGCCTGTGCCCTACGCACTGAGAAAATAGAACAGTCCCACCACTAAGCCTGGGGTGTTTGGGCCCCTAAGCCCACTGTAAAAGTTCCATTCTGCACAGAATGATTTCTTCAGCTGATTATGAGGACAGAATTAGTTGAACAGCTGCTGAGCCTGTGCCATGCCTTATCTCTGAGATCCACACAAAGACTAATGTGTTGCCCCTTTTTACAAGAATAATGGGAGAAGCTTGAGCTGCAACACCCTCCACCCACCCCTCCCCATCCCTCCCCAGCCCCCCTATCCCCATCCCCAAGGGAACTCACTTCTCCATGGTGGAGGGCATTGTGGCTTTCTCACTGACTCCTAACAACCCTGCCTGATGGACTGTTCTCACAGTGTGTGTGTGTGTGTGTGTGTGTGTGTGTGTGCGTGCGTGCGTGCGTGCGTGCGTGCGTGCGTGCGTGCGTGCGTGCGTGTGGAGGGGGAGGGAAAGGGGGAGGGGTTATACCCCCGGGGTAGACAGAAGAAAAGGCCAGACCCCTCATCAGGCACCTTGCCACTCTTCTGCCCCTCCTCTAATACTTTGCTCTTTGAGTTTTGAGAAATGGATTTGCCCGCTGTTCCCTGTCAGTTTGGTCACTGCCAATCTGGTCTTGGATTGTAACCTGACATATCACATAGGGTTCACAACAAGGTCAAGTGTTGTGTCTTTAGAATTACACATCTCTTTATTTGAACTGCTGTATGAAAAAGGTCATCCTCAACACTTTATTTTTCAGTCTAGACTCTGACAGCCTATGTCATACTGCCAACACTGACTGAGGCTCAGTAGGCAAAGTGATGACTTGACAATTCTAGCATTGGCAACTTGAAACCATAGCAATGAGTGACATCGTATAAAACCATGAAAGTCTGTATCTAAGTGATAACAAATTACAACTTTAACAGACTGACCGGAATTTTTACCGAATTGGATTCGGTTAAAACTATAATTTTGGATGGTCAGTCCTTGAATACATAGCTCTGTCTATGAATTTGAGAGTGGTTACATTTCTCCAACCCCATCCCTCCGCTTTTTACCGAAGTATGGGCGGGGATCATCTTTGTTATTGTTTCTACTGTTGATTACTGCTTTAAAACAGTGCCAAAGATACTGCTCCACTACCATAGCCTAGCCTTAGTGTTGACAAAAACTGTTGGTCATACAAAAGGGGAATAAGAAGCTTGTGAGACAATAGTCTTAAGTTAATAACCTCAGCTATTACATAGGAGCAACAGCTGCAAAACAGCAGACGCGTATATACAATGACAATAGGCTACCCCACTCCCTGCCCCCCCCTTTCACAACCTGTTCTCACTTAGATATTCTTGAAACATTGGACTTTTTTTTCTTACAGACCAGTTGCCTGTTCGAATTCTGCCGATATAGACTAATGAAATAATCGAGGACATCTGCCCACATGCTTTCGCATCTATATGCAAATCACATTTTCCTAACGTTGCGTTAACCACGCGAGCCTACCTACATTTATGCGCAGCGGTGAGCCACACGAGGATCAAAGTTTGTTTCCCGAGCACGTTATCTGACGCATTGAGATGTTGAAATTTGTATAATTCTGACTGTGAATGCCCGGAATATAAATTACAAGAATAATAGATGTAGATATAAAACAACAGGCAGAGTAGTCTTAATCCTGATCAATTATATAGATAGTCTGATATTACGTTGTTATAGAAATCGGTTGCCTATTAGTTTTTTATTTCGTATAAAAGGCTATTGCCTTGGGTCCCTCCACCCCATGCACAGCAAGCCATGCCCTGGCAGTGATGCAGTAACGGTAGGTTGTTGGCAAACAAATACAATTTTGTTAAGGAAATGTCACCTTCACAGAAAAATTGATACTATGACCCCTGTTTTTTCTGGCCACGCTTAACCTTATTGTGAAGGTAAGTGTCACACAATCGGTGCACAGCCACGGAGTTCCAGTTTTCATAACATCCACGTCCACCTGTTCTCCTACTACTGCAAAATACCTCGAAAGAGCATGGCAGGCTACAAAATAAGCAGCTTCCGTTTAATATATTCTGACTTTGTTCAAACATTAGCCTAATTAAAGCAATAATTGTAAGTATTGGCCTCACCTCGTTGACATGCAATCCCCTCTCTTCTCAGTTGCATCCAGTTTCTTTGGACATCAGTGAGGTTTATGCAAATAGCCTTCACTTCTATGCGTCAATAGCCTACATCCCCAACAAATGCATACAATAAATACATAGATAGCCTGAACGGATTCCTTAAATATGATCATGTACAATTATTCTTCCTCTATTCCATGTGATTCAAGCAGCAACTCAGGTAAGCTAACCTTCGAGCAGAGCATAGTGCAGATTGCAGAGACATCCAAACGCCAACTGAAGCCACAATGACTATAGTTGCCTGCCGATATTCTACTCTTCGCCCGTAGCCCACTGCTCCTTCAAGGAAAATATGAAAACAGCACCTGGCGCTGTCCAGACGAGTCAGCTGATTCCTGACTACGTGATTGGCTGCTGGCTGGTGCCTGTCATTCTCGCCCAAGCATAGCACCATCTGTTCGATGATTGTTGTGATGGGGACAAAGGCGGGCGCTAGGGCTGCGCAGTTGGAGAACGAGGGGAGTGGACAGAGAAACGCAAAGGGGGGCACTTTTTCTTGATTTTCCTTGTGAGAAAGTCTTCTGCCTGCGGCCCCCTCCGTCATCCAGACTGCAATGCTACGTCTGTTGCCCCAGCTTGACAAGGAGACAATGTGCCTCTTTGTTTTGCTGTTGTTAAGTTGCTCTGATTAAAGTTGTTTAATATGCAACTCATTCTATTTGTTGCTCCACTTGAGCTTTGTAACATTGTATACTTTTAACAAATGTCAGCAATAACTGGAGGGGTCTTTTTGTTTGAATAGAGATATATTGCAGACCTTCAGCAAAGTTGAATTGGCTGATTCATTATTGACAGTCTCACCTATTTTAGACCAGATAGACAGAACCCTAGGTTCATAGCAAGACCTGAAAATGATTTAAATCCTAAACCAGATCTTTTCAGGTCTCCCTAGGCAGTGACTCAGATGTAATGGACCCAACACATCATTCAGTGTTGTAGTTTCAGCATTAAGATTTGCGCAATAGTGTATGATGGCATCACATTTATCACAGGGGACAGTTTTAGTATGCATCATTGCGTCCTGTATCAAAAGGTTGGCTGGTTCTCATTAATGTCCTATATGTCACTGCATTACTCCCTCTTTGTTTACCAAGCTCTGCTAGGCCCTAACAAGCTTCAGACTTGCCTAACTTCGGTGTTGAAGTCTAAAAACACGAGTTACAAAACACGTTCACAGGGTTGGTTAACTCTTGAGGTTCCGCAGGTCTCCACTGAATTAGGTAAATCCACTTTTAGTTTTAATGCACCTCACTGCTGGAAGAATTCACAGATCTTATTAAAATAGGGTGTTCTGTTGCCACTTAGGCACCAGAAAATGTCTCAGTGTTGACTCCTTGTTAAAATAAAGGTGAAATAAAAAATATAAAAAATGAATGATGCTGAGAATCCTTTTAGTGAGGGTTGAACCCACATGAAGCCACTCCAGGCACAGGAACACACGAGGCTGAGTGAACCTGCTCTTGCAACACAACCCTGTTGCCATGTCTCAAAGTACATGGCAACAAACCAGAGGGGAGCCAAGTGAAAGCTGAAAGGGTTGAAGTGGAAGACCTGCATGAATAATTGCTCCTCCACCTCTATTCTCCATCCATCTCCTGCTCTCTTCACATCCATGTGTTGCTGGATAACTTTTCTTTATTAGAACAAGAACTATACACTCCAGGCAATCCATGTCATTTTGAATACAGTAGACCTAAATGTTTTTCTGGTAGACACCCCTTACCCTGCTCGGTAAATGTAAAAAAAGTCAAATTTATTTTCAAGAAAGTGAGGCTTGATGTCACTTGGACTGCTCTCCTTGAGTGTTCTTCACTTTGAAGCACCTTGATCCCAATGCACTCCACAACATGAGATAGATGAGACATGCACACTCTTGAAATCTAAGGTTCATGACTGGCAAGATTAACTATTCCAAGTCTATGCTCAGTGATTCATTCCAGTTGAAAGTGAACACATCAGGTTGAGACTGAAATCATAACAGGTTTAAAGATTTAATCCTGAACCTAATCTATCCTCGATCTACGATCCCTAGGCATAAAAAGACATATGTGCTTGTGAACTGATTGACTGGTCAAACATGATACAAAAAGGACTGATACCAAGCCTTTAAAAAATGACTGAGCTATCATCCTTTCTGGAAAGATAAACTAAACCGTTTTAGCTGTACACCAGAAGGTAGATCTTGCAGACTGTGCAAGACCCATGGCTTCAAAGCCTCCCTTGGTGAGGTGACAGGAGAGGTGGGCAGGGAGGAGGCAGGTAGGGAGGAAAGCTCTTATCGACTCCTCCCAGGGCCCTGTTTGTCCGTCCCTGTCCACGGAGAGAGATGAAGACAGATGGCCAGCTCTGACCCTGATAGAGAGAGGCTGCAGTGAAAACACAGGCTGTCTGGAGCTGAATGGGCAGATGGATTGACCAAATAAGGTAGGGAGGAATGTCAGGAAGAAGGCTCCATCTTGCACCGCTACCTCTTCCAGGTGTATTGTGGTGGTATATGACAGTGGAGCAAATTTTTGATGATTCATGTCTGTTCATATCAGAAAAATGCAACATTGGGGTGATCATAGGCATCGACTGCTTGTAATTCAAGCAAAATTATGATGTATTGTTACTCATGAGAACTTCACAGCCTTTTCATTGAGGAACTTCTCGAAGGGACATCTCCCACCGGTCATCACAGTAGATCTGAAGGTCTTGTTGTGTAGTTCTTGAAGGTCTTGATACAAGGTCCTTGGTGTAGTCAAATGGGCCTATCACACACAAGAGAATATAATGGCGATAAAGACTATATTGTCTCAGTAAGATCATGACACACAGATAGTTGCTCCAGTTGTGATAGACTCTTTGGAGAGCGTGTCCTGCTTTAATTCCAGTGATTTTGTATTCACAGTATCGATGCCTGGTATTGATTCCTCCCATTAACCTGTGCGGTAAACAGTGTGGTTTATCAGGCGTTGTCATCTGCTTCCAGGATGATTCTCTGTGAATACTAAAGTCCACATCACATAACAAGCGTTAAAGGGGAGCTCGGGAGCACAAACAACAAACACATTTGTGCTTGGTGTCTCAGTTTCGAATATCCCTTAATCTCACAAAGGGACAGTCTCTGGAATGGCCAAAAAGCTATCACTCACAGCTGCCAGCTGCAACTGAATGACTGTGATGTTTTATGTGAAATGTTAGGGGGTGTGAGGAGAAAACGTAAACAGTTCAGAATATGGACCATGTAAGGAATACTTATTGGTAACTAATACTGTTTAGGAGTGCGTTGATATAGATAGCTGTATCAAGTGAATTTGTTTCCATCGGCTAAACTTCACATGTCTGATGATGGACAGTGATAACAGAGTGTGATTAATGTGACTGATCGTTACTCATTTCCAGGATGATGTGTCAAGTCGAAGTGAGAGGTGCTGTGGGAGAGTCTGGTCAGACTGTGAGCATGATGCCTGGCCAGAGTGACATGGCATTTAGCTGTGAGTCAGCCAGGAGGTCAGCCTGTCAGGACCACTGACCGTCAGCCATGTACGGGCCTACTGACACTACTTTGAGGAGGCAGCACCAGATGGAGACATTCACTCAGCCTCATATAACTGTTCTACAGAAGTAACAACAGTATCTCTCTTCACCCTGCAGCCCTACTGACTGAATGTGATCCAGTGGGAAGGAGCTCAGACACTCCTCCTCTCAGACAAGTCAAACATCGTCCCACTGCAATACATCGTGACCTTTCTCTCTTTGAACATGATCTTCTCAACATTCAGCAAAGTTGCTTTGTTTCACAAATTCCACCACAGATCACACTTGTCTTTCCTGCAACAGAGCACAGCCCTGCTCTTCCCAGACTTGTCCAAAGCAAAGGTGGTGGATAAATGAAGATAGTTCACTAAGGTCTACCCAACTGGGTGTGTCTCCCATAGACACCAATGCAATTGCAGCTGGGCCTGGTCTACTTAATTCATTGACTTTCATTGAACCAAAAATAGAGAGAAAAAAAAACAGGGAGGGGGGTGTCTCGCTTCCTCTTTAGTTTCTGTTTAAAGGTCTTTTCTGCTCTGCATAGCTCTGAAGGCTCTTCCAGACCTTTTCCTACAACTGTCGAGCCTCACACCACACTGCTCTCCTCCACTGGCTGATTGAAGTTTGTTCATATTTCACTCTGAGATGAGAATAAGAATGTAGGGCAGGCTTAAGACAGCGCCTCTGCAGGATATTGAGGCCAACTTGTCCTCTTAATCTGTTACCTGAGGCAGAGGTAGTGCAAATTGCAGATACGTTACTGTTAAGTTATTTAATTTCCATTCAACGTCCCATTCTTGCTTGTAATAAAGGAAGTAGGATTATGGCAGTTTAGACATAATAGTTTCAAAGTATGGCCAATAGAAAAGAAGGTTAGGCTATCATTTCATCTTTTGGAGGAATCCACAGTTGTATACTTGTTACTTATTAACCAGCACATAAACAATCTGGTAACATTAGTTCCATTTAAAGTCACAGGACTTGAACATGACACATGCTAGATTCATGAGCTCTCATATTCCAGCTGAGCACCTATAACATTAGCATGACAAAAAATCATGTGTGAGTGTGTGTGCCTTCAGAAAGTATTCACACCACTTGACTTTTTCCACATTCCACATGTTCTGTTACAAAGTGGGATTAAAATTGATTTTACTGTTTTTTGTCAACAAACTACACAAAATACTCTGCAATGAAAAATAAAACACTAACATATCTTGGTAAGATAAGTATTCAACCCCCTGAGTCAATAAGTGTTAGAATCGCCTTTTGCAGCGATTACAGCTATTACAGAGTCTTTCTGGATAAGTCTCTAACGGCTTTGCACACCTAGATTGTATAATATTTGCCCATTATTCTGTCAAATTGGTTGGTGATCATCGCTAGACAACCATTTTCAAGTCTTGCCATAGATTTTCAAGCAGATTTAAGTCAAAACTGTAACTCGGCCACTAAGGAACATTCATTGTTGTCACGACTTCTGCCGATGCCTCTCCTTGTTCGGGTGGTGCTCGGCGGTCGACGTCACCGGTCTTCTAGCCATCATTGATCCATTTTTCATTTTCCACTGGTTTTGTCTCGTCTTCCTACACACCTTGTTCAAATCCCATTCATTACCTGTTGTGTATTTAACCCTCTGTTTCCCATCATGTCTTTGTCAGAGATTGTTTTATGTTCAGTGTCGTGTTGTTTGTATTTGGTGCGTGACGGGTCCTCGTACCCAATTTGTTTCATTTTTATTTATGGTTTTGGAGTTATGTTTTGTTTTATTAAATTACTCCATTTTACCAAGTTTAATTCTCCTGCGCCTGACTTCCCTGCCACCTATACAAACGAATTGTGACAGAATCTCTGACCAACAATGAAGTCAGCAGGAGAAGGTACCCCGGCCATGGAGGTGGAGGAGCGCGTCATGGAACATACAGAGATGATTTACAAACTGAGCGCTGCCATGGATTGCGTTGTCCAGAATATGGACCGCTGGGAGACACAGGGAGTTTTCCCAGCGCCTCCACCAACACAACCAGGGTCTCCCCTGAACACCCTTTTCCCACCTGAACCTAGCAGGATCCAGTTATCCATGCCACAGGGATACGACGGAGATGCTGCTGGCTGCCAGGGGTTCCTCCTCCAACTAAGCCTGTACCTGGCCACGGTCCACCCAGCTCCATTGGACCGTGAGAAGAGTTTCGCCCTCGTCTCGTGCCTCACCGGGAAAGCCCTGGAGTGGGCCAGCGCTGTGTGTGGAGGGGGAGATGCAGCGTTGGACGATTTTGAGGAGATCACTCGCTGTTTCCGGACAGTATTTGACCACCCACCTGAGGGCAGAGCGGCGAGTGAGCGCCTCTACCATCTAAGGCAGGAGATGAGGAGCGCCCAGGAGTTTGCACTGGAGTTTAGGACCCTGGCTGCCGGAGCTGGATGGAGTAACCGGGCCTTGATCGACCATTACTACTGTAGTCTATGTGAGGATGTCCGTCGGGAGCTGGCTTGCAGAGACACCACCCTCACTTTCGACCAGCTGGTGGACCTATCCATCCGGCTGGACAACCTGCTGGCTACTCGCGGACGTCCAGATCGGGGTTTGGTTGTTCCATCCTCCCGCAAACCCTCTCCGATACCTATGGAGGTGCGGTGCACAGGGAGAACGGAGGGGGTTCCCGCTCGTGCACCATATGTGGCCACAGAGGTCACACTGCTGGTCGGTGCCGGGTTGGTTCCTCTGGGTATCGAGGTGGCAGGCAGGGCACTCTGGCGTCACCCCAGGTGAGTAGGCACCATTCTCATCCAGAGCCCTCTGTTGCACATATGTTTGTCTCTGTTACATTTCCTGAATTTTCCCCGCGTTCCCAGCATAAGGCGCTAGTAGATTCAGGCGCGGCTGGGAATTTCATTAACAAAGGATTAGCTCATAGTTTAGGGATCCCCATTGTTCCTGTGAATATGCCTTTCCCCGTTCATGCTTTAGATAGTCGACCATTAGGGTCAGGGTTTATCAGGGAGGCCACCGCTCCTTTGAGTATGGTAACGCAGGGGGGGTCACAAGGAAAATATTTGTCTTTTTCTTATTGATTCTCCTGCGTATTCCGTGGTGCTGGGCCTACCCTGGTTAGCTTGTCATAACCCTACTGTTTCGTGGCCACAGAGGGCTCTCACGGGGTGGTTGCGAGAGTGTTCAGGTAGGTATTTAGGGGTTTCCGTTGGTGCTACTACAGTGGAAAGTCCAGACCAGGTCTCCACCGTGCGCATTCCCCCAGAATATGCCGATTAGGCTCTCACCTTCTGTAAAAGGCGACTCAATTACCACCCCATCGACGAGGGGATTGTGCGATAGATCTCCTGGTAGACGCTGCACTTCCCAGGAGTCACGTGTATCCCCTGTCGCAAGCGGAGACGGTGGCTATGGAGACATATGTCTCTGAATCCCTGCGTCAGGGGTACATTCAGCCCTCCATTTCACCCGTCTCCTCGAGTTTCTTTTTTGTGAAGAAGGGAGGTTTGCGCCCGTGCATTGATTATCGAGGTCTCCATAAAATCACAGTGAGGTATAGTTACCCGCTACCTCTTATCGCTATGGCGATTGAGTCAATGCACGGGGCGCGCTTCTTCACTAAACTGGATCTTAGGAGTGCGTACAATCTGGTGCGTATTAAGAAGGGAGACGAGTGGAAGACGGCATTTACTACCACCTCAGGGCATTATGAGTACCTAGTCATGCCGTATGGGTTGATGAATGCTCCATCAGTTTTCCAATAATTTGTGGACGAGATTTTCAGAGACCTGCAGGGTGTAGTGGTGTATATCGATGACATTCTGATATACTCCGCTACACGCGCCGAGCATGTGTCCCTGGTGCGCAAAGTGCTTGGTCGCCTGTTGGAGCATGACCTGTACGTCAAGGCTGAGAAATGCTTGTTCTTCCAACAATGCGTCTCCTTCCTAGGTCATCGGATTTCCACGTCAGGGGTGGAGATGGAGAGTGATCTCATTGCAGCCGTGCGTAATCGGCCGACTCCCACCACGGTAAAGGAGGTGCAGCGATTCTTAGGGTTTGCCAACTACTACCGGAGATTTATCCGGGGTTTTGGTCAGGTTGCTGCTCCCATTACCTCACTGCTAAAGGGGGGCCCGGTGCGCTTGCAGTGGTCAGTTGAGGCGAACAGGGCTTTTAGGCACCTGAAGGCTCTGTTTACCTCGGTTCCTGTGTTGGCTCATCCGGATCCCTCTTTGCCGTTCATAGTGGAGGTGGACGCATCCGAAGCTGGGATAGGAGCAGTGCTCTCTCAGCGCTCGGGTATGCCACTGAAACTCCGCCCCTGTGCTTTATTTTCGAAGAAGCTCAGCCCGGCGGAGCGAAACTATGATGTGGGGGACCGGGAGCTGTTGGCTGTCGTCAAGGCTTTGAAGGCGTGGAGACATTTGCTTGAGGGGGCTAAACACCCTTTTTTCATCTGGACTGACCATCGCAATCTGGAGTACATCCGGGAAGCGAGGAGACTGAATCCTGGTCAGGCAAGGTGGGCCATGTTTTTCACCCGTTTTGTGTTTACCCTCTCTTACAGACCAGGCTCCCAGAATGTGAAGGCAGACACACTGTCCCGGCTGTATGACACAGAGGAGTGGTCCATGGATCCCACTCCCATACTCCCAGCCTCTTGTTTGGTGGCGCCGGTAGTGTGGGAGCTGGACGCGGACATTGAGCGGGCGTCACGTGCAGAGCCCTCTCCCACTCAGTGTCCAGCTGGGCGTCTGTACGTTCCGTCTGCTGTTCGTGACCGACTGATCTATTGGGCCCACACGTCACCCTCCTCTGGTCATCCTGGGATAGGTCGGACGGTGCGCTGTCTTGATGGGAGGTACTGGTGGCCCACTTTAGCTAAGGACATGAAGATTTATGTTTCCTCCTGCTCAGTGTGCTCCCAGAGCAAGGCTCCTAGACACCTGCCCAGAGGTAAGTTACAATCCTTACCCGTTCCACAACGACTGTGGTCACACCTGTCGGTGGATTTCTTAACTGATCTTCCACCTTCACAGGGTAACACCACGATCCTGGTTGTTGTGGATCGTTTTTCTAAGTCCTGTCGTCTCCTCCCTTTGCCCGGTCTCCCTACGGTCTTACAAACTGCGGAGGCTCTGTTTACACACGTCTTCCGGCACTGTGGGGTGCCTGAGGATATAGTGTCTGATCTGGGTCCCCAGTTCACATCAAGGGTCTGGAAGGCGTTCATGGAACGTCTGGGTGTCTCGGTCAGTCTTACCTCAGGTTTTCACCCCGAGAGTAATGGGCAGGTGGAGAGTTAACCAGGATGTTGGTAGGTTTCTGCTGTCTTATTGCCAGGACCGGCCGGAGGAGTGGGCAAAATTCGTGCCCTGGGCAGAGATGGCCCAGAATTCACTACGCCACTCCTCCACTAACCTTTCTCCCTTTCAATGTGTATTGGGGTATCAGCCGGTTCTGTCTCCATGGCATCAGAATCAGACCGAAGCTCCTGCGGTGGACAATTGGTTCCGGCGCGCGGAGGAAACCTGGGAGGCCGCCCACGTTCACCTCCAGCGCGCCATACTGCGCCAGAAAGTTGGCGCAAACCGTCACCGCAGTGAGGCCGCGGTGTTCGCACCAGACAGGGTCTGGCTCTCGACCCGAAACCTGCCCCTCCGCCTGCCCTGCCGGAAGCTGGGTCCGCGGTTTGTGGGGCCGTTTAAAGTCCTGAGGAGAGTGAACGAGGTATGTTATAGGTTACAGCTACCCACTAATTACCGTATTAACCCCTCGTTCCATGTGTCTCTCCTCAAGCCGGTGCTGGCTGGCCCACTCCAGGAGGCTGAAGTGCGGGATGTTCCTCCGCCCCCTCTGGCATCGAGGGGGTCCCGGCGTACTCCGTTCGATCCATTTTGGATTCGAGACGTCGGGCGAGGGGCCTTCAGTACCTCGTGGACTGGGAGGGGTACGGTCCGGAGGAGAGAAGCTTGGTTCTGGTGGAGGACGTGTTAGATCCTTCCATGCTGTGAGAATTCCACCCTCTCCATCCGGATCGTCCTGCGCCGGTGTCGACGCACTGCTGGAGCCACGCGTCAGGGGGGGGGGGGGGGTTACTGTCACGACTTCTACCGAAGTCGATGCCTCTCCTTGTTCGGGTGGTGCTCGGCGGTCGACGTCACCGGTCTTCTAGCCATCATTGATCCATTTTTCATTTTCCACTGGTTTTGTCTCATCTTCCTACACACCTGGTTTCAATCCCATTCTTTACCTGTTGTGTATTTAACCCTCTGTTTCCCATTATGTCTTTGTCAGAGATTGTTTTATGTTCAGTGTCGTGTTTGTATTTGGTGCGCGACGGGTCCTCGTACCCAATTTGTTTCATTTTTATTTATGGTTTTGGAGTTATGTTTTATTAAATTACTCCATTTTACCAAGTTTAATTCTCCTGCGCCTGACTTCCCTGCCACCTATACACACGAATTGTGACAATTGTCTTCTTGGTAAGCAACTCTGCTGTCTTGTGTTTTAGGTTATTGTCCTGCAAAAAGGTGAATTCATCTCCCAGTGTCTGGTGGAAAGCAGCCTAACCCAAATTTTCATCTAGGATTTTGCCTGTGCTTAGGTCCAATTCGTTTATTTTTTATCCTGAGAAACTCCTCAGTCCTTAACTATTACACGAATACCCATAAAATGATGTATCCACCACTACTTGAAAATATGGAGAGTGGAACTAATTTCTTATTCAGGACAAAAAGTGAGTTGCTTTGCCAAATTTTTTGCAATATTACTTTGGTGCCTCGTTGCAAACAGGATGCATATTTTGGAATAGTTATATTTTGTACAGGCTTCCTTCTTGACACTTTTTCAATTAGGTTAATATTTTAGAGTAACTACAATACTGTTGATCCATCCTCAGGTTTCTCCTATCACAGCCATTAAACTCTGTAACTGTTTTAAAGTTGCCATTGGCCTCATTGTGAAATCCCTGAGCAGTTTCCTTCCTCTACAGCAACTGAGTTAGGAAGGACGCCAGTATCGTTGTAGTGACTGGGCGTATTGATACACCATCCAAAGTGTAATGAATAACTTCATTATGCTCAAAGGGATATTCAATGTCTGCTTTTCAGATTTTGACCCATCTACCAATAGGTGCTGTTCTTGAATGAGACCTCTCTGGTCTTTGTGGTTGAATCTTTGTTTGAAATTCACTGCTCGACTGAGAGACCTTACAGATAATTGTAAGTACAGAGATGAGGTTGTCATTCATAAATCATGTTAATTGCACACAGAACGAGTCCATGCAACTTATGTGACTTATTAAACACATGTTTACTCCTGAACTTATCTAGGCTTGCCATAACAAAGGGGTTGAATACTTAATGACTCAAGACATTTTAGATTTTCATTTTTAATTAATATGTAAAAATCTTGAAACAGAATTCCACTAACATTTTGGGGTTATTGTGTGTAGGCCAGTGATAAAAAAATCTCTATTTAATTTTAAATTCCGGGTTTAACACAAAATGTGGAAAAAGTCAAAGGGTGTGAATACTTTCTGAAGGCACTGTACAGTATGTGTACATCTGAGTGTCTGCCTCTAGGTATGAGATTTCTCACTGCCCCCCCCCCCCCCCCCCCCTCACCCCTCCTCACTCCTCGAACTTTCAGTAAATACCCACCCAGGTGGCGTTGAGGAGAAAATACCAAATGTTAGTGTTTCTGAGTTCAGAATGGCTCTGTCCTCAGGCAATGTGGTGGCTAGTGACTGTGGGTCAAAAGTGAGATTCACGAAGTGGATGTCTGGGGATAACAAGGTCAGGGGTAGTGTAGTGATAGGGATGGATGGGAGGAGACAGGCAGGGAGAGGAGATATCGCAGATAGACTGATAATGCGTGCGTTGCTACAGTTGCCAGGCAGATTTGATAGCTTGACGTTGGCTATGCAGCCTGTCCTTTCCCTGACTGGGGGAATCTCATCTCTTCTGCTTGCCTACGCTCTCTCTTTCTCCCTCAGGTCTAAAAGGTTTTTATCCTTCTGTCTTACACACACACACACACACACACAAACGCATGCACACACACACACACAATACATAGCTAACAGAAATATTCAGGTTAGATAAATTCAGAAAAATGGAGAAGCTGGAAGTGAACCATCCACCTCAGTACCTGAGTATTTCAATAAATAAACATCCAGTAAGAGAGTTTTGCTGTAAGCTGTCACTCATAAGAGATGGTGGTAGTGTAGTCATCAGTTAAACATCCACAGGAATCCCCCAGCATTTCTCCTGGGGAAGGTCCACTGCCTCTGCATCACTGGAGATGGCAGAAATTAATTTACTCAGCACATGCACAGGACCATGCCTTTTAAATACTGAATAACCTCTATCTAGTAACCAAACATGTGCCTTTTATGGGCTGCTATACTGTACGGCCATCTCCCACAGAGTAGTGAGACAATAAAGTAGACGAGCTCAGGGCGAAGATCTCCTCCCAGAGAGACATCAGGGACTGTAACATACTCTGTTTTACGGAATCATGGCACTCTACGAATATATTGTCCCCGTCCATTCAGCCAACAGGGTTCTCCGTCCATAATTTTCTTCGGGTCATCTTCGCTGCCATGTATATTCCCCCCCAAGCCGACACAGCAACGGCTCTGAAGGGACTATGTGCAAACTGTAAACTGCATATAATGAGGCCGCATTTATGGTATCGGGGGACTTTAATAAAGGAAATCTAAGGAAAACGCTATCGAAATTCTATCCACACATCTCCTGTGCTACATGCGTAACACAGACCGTGGATCATTGCTATCATTGCTAATTTCCCAGTCTGGGAAATGTTCTCGGTTGCTTCTGAGAATAGTGTCGATGTATAGACTGACGCAGCGACTGGGTTCATCAGGAAGTGCATAGAGGATGTTGTTCCCACTGTGATGATGAGAACAAGACAAAAAACATGGATAGATGGTAGCATTTGTGAAGATGGAAAGCGCAAACCATTGCATTTGGCAAGGGGACTGGGAATATGGACATGTACAAAAATACCAGCTATGACCTCTGTAAGGCAATCAGAGGCAAAACGACAGTACAGAGACAAGGTGGAGTTGCAATTCAACGGTTCAGACACGAGACGTATGTGGCAGGGACTCCAGACAATGGACGAGCTAAACACCTTCTTCGCCCCCTTCGAGGAAAACATCATCAAGCCCCGACGCTGACGAGGGTTGTGTGCTCTCATTTTCCGTGGCCGACATGAGTAAATCATTTAAGCTTTTTAACCCTCACAAGGCTGCCATTATCCTAATTTATGTCCCTTTTACTGCCCGGAAGGCCTCGGCTGATCCTGCAGCTATTGTATGCAGTTACTACTAAGGTGGTGTGCCCTAGTAGGAAGTCCACCATGTGCAGCTCACCCTGCACTAATAAAATAACCTGAATATGTCTACCTCTGCTAAACTTCCCAGTAAAGCAAGAAACAAAATTAAGCATCCCAGAAAAGTGTTAAAAATACCCCACGTTAACATTTGTAGCTGAAGAAACAGATAACAGATGACATTCATATTCTCTGAAAAACTTTATTCATACCTTTGATTATAAAGTGGTGCCAAAGGTGGAGGTGTGGCTGTTTATATTCAGAACCACATTCCTGTAAAGCTTAGAGAGGATATCATGTTAAATACTGTTGAAGTAATATGGCTACAGGTTAATCTGCCTCACTGAAAGCCCATTCTGGTGGGAAGCTGCTATAGACCATCAATTGCTTACAGTCAGTATCTAAATAACATGTGTGAAATGCTTGATAATGTATGTGATATCAATAGAGAGGTATATTTTCTGGGTGATTTAAATATTGACTGGTTTTCATCAAGCTGCCCACTCAAGAGAAAGCTTCAAACTGTAACTAGTGCCTGCAACCTGGTTCAGGTTATCAATCAACGTAGCATGGTAATTACAAACAGTACCGAAATGAAATCATCAACATGTATTGATCATATGTTACTAATGCCGCAGAAATGAGTTTAAAAGCAGTATCCAAATCCATCGGATGTAGTGATCACAATATACACTCAGCAAAAGAAGAAACGTCCTCTCAATGTCAACTGCTTTTATTTTCAGCAAACTCAACATGTGTAAATATTTGTGTGAACATAACAAGACTCAACAACTGAGACATAAACTGAACAAGTTCCACAGACATGTGACTAATAGAATTTGAATAATGTGTCCCTGAACAAAGTCAAAATAAAAAGTAACAGTCAGTATCTGGTGCGGCCACCAACTGCATTAAGTACTGCAGTGCATCTCCTCCTCATGAACTGCACCAGATTTTCCAGTTCATGCTGTGAGATGTTACCCCACTCTTCCACCAAGGCACCTGCAAGTTCCCGGACATTTCTGGTGGGAATGGCCCTTGCCCTCACCCTCCGATCCAACAGGTCCCAGACGTGCTCAATGGGATTGAGATCCGGGCTCTTCGCTGGCCATGGCAGAACACTGACATTCCTGTCTTGCAGGAAATCACACACAAATTGAGCAGTATGGCTGGTGGCATTGTCATGCTGGAGGGTCATGTCAGGATGAGCCTGCAGGAAGGGTACCACATGAGGGAGGAAGATGTCTTCCCTGTAACGCACAACGTTGAGTTTGCCTGCATTGACAACAAGCTCAGTCCAATGATGCTGTGACACACCGCCCTAGACCATGACGGACCCTCCACCTCCAAATCGATCCCGCTCCAGAGTACAGGCCTCGGTGTAACGCTCATTCTTTTGACGATAAACGCGAATCCGACCATTATTGCCCTGGCCACATCTGCAGTCCTCATGCCTCCTTGCAGCATGCCCAAGGCACGTTCACGCTGATGAGCAGGGACCCTGGGCATCTTTCTTTTGGTGTTTTTCAGAGTCAGTAGAAAGTCCTCTTTAGTGTCCTAAGTTTTCATAACTGTGACCTTAATTGCCTACCGTCTGTAAGCTGTTAGTGTCTTAATGACTGCTCCACAGGTGCATGTTCATTAATTGTTTATGGTTCATTGAACAAGCATGGGAAACAGTGTTAAAACCTTTTACAATGAAGATCTGCGAAGCTATTTGGATTTTTACGAATTATCTTTGAAAGACAGGGTCCTGAAAAATGGATGTTTCTTTTTTTGCTGAGTTTAGTAGCCATATCTAGGAAAACCAAAGTATCAAAGGCTGGGCCTTGTGTATAAGTGGTCATACAAAACATTTTGTAGTGATAATATTTGTTGATCCGTGGTGTGTAATGACGAGCAACCAGACGCTGCACTTGACACATGAAATATGCATTATGAAATTGCTTATCCCAGTTACTAATAAGCATGCACCCATTAAGAAAATGATTGTAAAAACTGTTAAAACGCCATGGATTGA
Organism: Salvelinus namaycush; assembly: GCF_016432855.1. Taxonomy (NCBI): domain Eukaryota; kingdom Metazoa; phylum Chordata; class Actinopteri; order Salmoniformes; family Salmonidae; genus Salvelinus; species Salvelinus namaycush. Next base: position 13,972,174 of record NC_052326.1, on the reverse strand, counting down.
TGAGGAATTGAACAATTGTATGGTTGAGAGGGATGAGGCAAAAAGATGGCAAATAGGTCTGGCTGTACAACCGATTGGCAAACGTACTGCAAATTGAGAAATTATTTGACTAAACTGAATAAAAAGAAGAAACTACACAATGAAGCTAAGATAAATTACATAAAGAATGATGCTACCACAGCATGGTAGCAACATAACATGACAACAACATGGTAGAAACACAACATGGCAGCAGAACAACATGGTAGCAGCACAAAACATGGTACAAACATTATTGGCCACAGACCACAGCACAAAGGGCAAGAAGGTAGAGAAAGCAATACATCATGCGAAGCAAAATAACTGCCTTAATTTTGCTGGTCCCAGGAAGAGTAGCTGATGCCTTGGCAGCAGCTAATACGAATACAAAGTACAGGTGCATCAAAGCTGGGACCGAGAGTGTAACGACGTGAAGCAAGTTCAGGGAGCAAATGTTTTAATAAAATAAACAGAATATAATACAAAACAAGAAACACTAACAGCACACAGACAAGAAACAGAAACAATGACGCCTGGGGAAGGAACCAAAGGCAGTGACATATATAGGGAAGGGAATTAGGGTGAGTCTGACGACACGCAGGTGCGCATAACGATGGTGACAGGTGTGCGCCATAACGAGCAGCCTGGTAACCTAGAGGCCGGAGAGGGAGCACACGTGAGAGAGAGACAAAGAAAGAGCTTCTATCTACAGGCCATCAGACTGTTAAACAGCCACTGCTAGTCGGCCTCCACCCAGTACCATGCCCTGAACGTTAGTCACTGATCTAGCAGGCTACCACACGGTACTCTACCCGGTACCTTCGAATTCAGCCCTATGTACATAGAGTCATTGAACACTGGCCACTTTAATAATGTTTACATACTGTTTCCCCCACATTAAATGTACATACTGTATTCTAGTCACGGTTCATCCTATTTAACTACTGCGGTACACACCTTTTATTGTCATATACTTTCCATACTGTCTATATACACCATTATACAGTGGGGCAAAAAAGTATTTAGTCAGCCACCAATTGTGCAAGTTCTCCCACTTAAAAAGATGAGAGGCCTGTAATTTTCATCATAGGTACACTTCAACTATGACAGACAAAATGAGAAAAAAAATCCAGAAAATCACATTGTAGGATTTTTTATGAATTTATTTGCAAATTATGGTGGAAAATAAGTATTTGGTCACCTACGAACAAGCAAGATTTCTGGCTCTCACAGACCTGTAACTTCTTCTTTAAGAGGCTCCTCTGTCCTCCACTCGTTACCTGTATTAATGGCACCTGTTTGAACTTGTTATCAGTATAAAAGACACCTGTCCACAACCTCAAACAGTCACACTCCAAACTCCACTATGGCCAAGACCAAAGAGCTGTCAAAGGACACCAGAAACAAAATTAGTATGTTCAATAGGGAAGATAAATAACGAAGAGCGCGCACCTCATTCACGCTCCAACAAGACTACTTTTCTAATGAGAGACACCTTGGAAAAACTACAACTACTTGCTAATTTTTCAAAAAACATGCCTGAAACCCTTTATAAAGACTGTTGACATCTAGTGGAAGCCATAGAAACTGCAATCTGGATCCTATCTATTTGTATTTCCCATAGGCTAGCATTGAAATGGCCTGTGACCTAAAAAAGAAATTCAAAATGGATTTTCCTCTGGTTTTGCCTGCCATATCAGTTCTGTTATACTCACAGACATTATGTTAACAGTTTTAGAAACTTCAGAGGGTTTTCTATCCAATGGTTTTCTATCCAAGTATATGCATATCATAGCTTCTGGGCCTGAGTAACAGGCAGTTTACTTTGGGCATGTCAGTCATCCAAAATTCCGAACAATAACCAGTATGCTAATGAAGTTAATCCGTTTGAGCCCAATCAATTGTGTTGTGACAAGGTAGGAGTGGTATACAGAAGATAGAACAATAGCGAGACTATATACAGGGCGTACCAGTACAGAGTCAATGTGGGTTTGCACTGGTTAGGCAAGGTAATTGAGGTAATATGTACATGTAGGTAGAGTTATTAAAGTATAAATAGAAAATAACAGAGAGTAGCAGCGGCGTAAAAGGGGGGTGGCAATGCAAATAGTCTGGGTAGCCATTTGATTAGATGTTCAGGAGTCTTATGGCTTGCGGGTAGAAGCTGTTTAGAAGCCTTTTGGTCCTAGACTTGGCGCTCCGGTACCACTTGCCGTGCAGTAGCAGAGAGAACAGTCTATGACTAGGGTCCAGTCCATCATTGCTTTAAGACAAGAAGGTCAATCAATGCGGAACATTTCAAGAACTTTGAAAGTTTCTTCAAGTGCATTCGCAAAAACCATCAAGCGCTATGATGAAACTGTCTCTCATGATTACCACCACAGGAAAGGAAGACCCAGAGTTACCTCTGCTGCAGAGAATACGTTCATTAGAGTTAACTGCACCTCAGAAATTGCAGCCCAAATAAATGCTTCACAGAGTTCAAGTAACAGACACATCTCATGGTCGAATTGCTGCAATGAAACCTCTACTAAAGGACACCAATAAGAAGAAGAGACTTGCTTGGCCAAAGAAACACGAGCAATGGACAATAGACCGGTGGAAATCTGTCCTTTGGTCTGATGAGTCCAAATTTGCGATTTTTGGTTCCAACCATCGTGCCTTTGGGTGATGCGGAGTAGGTGAACGGATGATCTGAAAAACATCCCCACAGCATGATGATGCCACCACCATGCGTAGGGTGGTAGGGATGGTGTAGGGATGGTGCCAGGTTTCCTCCAGACGTGACGCTTGGCATTCTGGCGAAAGAGTTCAATCTTGGTTTCATCAAACCAGAGAATCCTGTTTCTCATGGTCTGAGAGGCCTTTAGATACCTTTTGGCAAACTCCAAGGGGGCTGTCATGTGGCTTCCGTCTGGCCACTCTACCATAAAGGCCTGATTGGTGGAATGCTGCAGAGATGGTTGTTCTTCTGGAAGGTTCTCCCGTCTCCACAGATGAACTCTAGAGCTCCGTCAGAGTGACCATCGGGTCCTTGGTCAACTCCGTGACCACGGCCCTTCTCCCCCGATTGCTCAGTTTGGCCGGGCGGCCAGCTCTAGGAAGAATCTTCGTGGTTCCAGACTTCTTCCATTTAAAAGAATGATGGAGGCCATTGTGTTCTTGGGGACCTTCAATGCTGCAAACATTGTTTGGTACCCTTCCCCAGATCTGTGCCTCGACACAATCCTGTCTCGGAGCTCTAATGACAATTCCTTCGACCTTATGGCTTGGTTTTTGCTCTGACATGCACTGTCAACTGTGGGACCTTATATAGACAGGCGTGTGCCTTTCCAACTCATGTGCAATCAATTGAATTTACCACAAGTGGATTCCAGTCAAGTTGAAGAAACATCTCAAGGATGATCAACGGAAACAGGATGTTCAATTTGGAGTCTCATAGTAATGGGTCTAAATACTTATATAAACACGTTTTATTTATTTTTATTTAATTTGCAAAAATTCCTAAAAACCTGTTTTCACTTTGTCATTATGGGGTATTGTGTGTAGATTTATGAGGAAATAAATACATTTAATCCATTTTAGAATAAGGCGTAACAAAATTTGGAAAAAGGGAAGGGGTCTGAATACTTTCCAAATGCACTGTATATACACTGCTCAAAAAAATAAAGGGAACACTTAAACAACACAATGTAACTCCAAGTCAATCACACTTCTGTGAAATCAAACTGTCCACTTAGGAAGAAACACTGATTGACAATAAATTTCACATGCTGTTGAGCAAATGGAATAGACAAAAGGTGGAAATTATAGGCAATTAGCAAGACACCCCCAATAAAGGAGTGGTTCTGCAGGTGGTGACCACAGACCACTTCTCAGTTCCTATGCTTCCTGGCTGATGTTTTGGTCACTTTTGAATGCTGGCGGTGCTTTCACTCTAGTGGTAGCATGAGACGGAGTCTACAACCCACACAAGTGGCTCAGGTAGTGCAGCTCATCCAGGATGGCACATCAATGCGAGCTGTGGCAAGAAGGTTTGCTGTGTCTGTCAGCGTAGTGTCCAGAGCATGGAGGCGCTACCAGGAGACAGGCCAGTACATCAGGAGACGTGGAGGAAGCCGTAGGAGGGCAACAACCCAGCAGCAGGACCGCTACCTCCGCCTTTGTGCAAGGAGGAGCACTGCCAGAGCCCTGCAAAATGACCTCCAGCAGGCCACAAATGTGCATGTGTCTGCTCAAACGGTCAGAAACAGACTCAATGAGGGTGGTATGAGGGCCCGACGTCCACAGGTGGGGGTTGTGCTTACAGCCCAACACCGTGCAGGACGTTTGGCATTTGCCAGAGAACACCAAGATTGGCAAATTCGCCACTGGCGCCCTGTGCTCTTCACAGATGAAAGCAGGTTCACATACACATGTGACAGACGTGACAGAGTCTGGAGACGCCGTGGAGAACGTTCTGCTGCCTGCAACATCCTCCAGCATGACCGGTTTGGCGGTGGGTCAGTCATGGTGTGGGGTGGCATTTCTTTGGGGGGCCGCACAGCCCTCCATGTGCTCGCCAGAGGTAGCCTGACTGCCATTAGGTACCGAGATGAGATCCTCAGACCCCTTGTGAGACCATATGCTGGTGCGGTTGGCCCTGGGTTCCTCCTAATGCAAGACAATGCTAGACCTCATGTGGCTGGAGTGTGTCAGCAGTTCCTGCAAGAGGAAGGCATTGATGCTATGGACTGGTCCGCCCGTTCCCCAGACCTGAATCCAATTGAGCACATCTGGGACATCATGTCTCGCTCCATCCACCAACGTCACGTTGCACCACAGACTGTCCAGGAGTTGGCGGATGCTTTAGTCCAGGTCTGGGAGGAGATCCCTCAGGAGACCATCCGCCACCTCATCAGGAGCATGCCCAGGCGTTGTAGGGAGGTCATACAGGCACGTGGAGGCCACACACACTACTGAGCCTCATTTTGACTTGTTCTAAGGACATTACATCAAAGTTGGATCAGCCTGTAGTGTGGTTTTCCACTTTAATTTTGAGTGTGACTCCAAATCCAGACCTCCATGGGTTGATAAATTTGATTTCCATTGATAATTTTTGTGTGATTTTGTTGTCAGCACATTCAACTATGTAAAGAAAAAAGTATTTAATAACAATATTTCATTCATTCAGATCTAGGATGTGTTATTTTAGTGTTCCCTTTATTTTTTTGAGCAGTGTATATATATCATTATTATTATATATTTTTTAATCGATTATGTGTGTATTTTTTATTGGTATTTATTGCTAGGTTTTACTGCACTGTTGGAGCTAGAAACACAAGCATTTCGCTGCACCTGCGATAACGTCTGCAAATCTGTGGACGCGACCAATAAACTTTGATTAGATTTGATTTGATTTGAGAGATGTCTAGCCTGAGAGGGGTTTATTTCCTGCTTAATGGTTTAGAGAGAGAGAGAGAGAGAGAGAGAGAGAGAGAGAGAGAGAGAATATAGAGTAATGTTTTTTTTTTTAAACGAATACACTCCCACTGGATCCATGAGACATATCATACCAGTTTTGTTTTCTGGCTTTGACTTCTCCTGTCCAGACCCATTTTTTGTATTAATGTGTATAGACGTAATAACCCTGGGCCTGTAGGGTAAAATATAGACTGCAGCTGTGAGGTTGTTATACTCCCAGTGTGTATTTGTTGTAACCTCTTCCAGAAATTGCTGCACAGCACTCACACAATTATGGATCCCAGCATGAGTCTCTCATGGTGATATTAGCACCACGGACACAGGTAGACAAGTACTGTAGGGCAAATTTAATAGAAGTTCACCTCTGAAAACGCCTGTATCAGGACCGCAAAGGGCATGTAAAAGGGGACTAATAGAGACTAGAGTTGATTCTGCCTCTCTATTTACACTAAGCAAAATCCTATGTGCACACATACAGTTGAAGTCAGAAGTTTACATACACTTAGGTTGGAGTCATTAAAACTCGTTTTTCAACCGCTCCACAAATTTCTTGTTAATAAACTATAGTTTTGGCAAGTCGGTTAGGACATCTACATTATGCATGACACAAGTAATTTTACCAACAATCGTTTACAAACAGATTATTTCACTTATAATTCACTGTATCACAATTCCAGTGGGTCAGACGTTTACATACACTAAGTTGACTGTGCCTTTAAACAGCTTGGAAAATTCCAGAAAATTATATCATGGCTTTAGAAGCTTCTCATAGGCTAATTGACATCATTTGAATCAATTGGAGGAGTACCTGTGGATATATTTCAAGGCCTACCTTCAAACTCAATGCCTCTTTGCTTGACATCATGGGAAAATGAAAAGAAATCAGCCAAGACCTCAGAAAAACAAAATTGACCTCCACAAGTCTGGTTCATCCTTGGGAGCAATTTCCAAATGCCTGAAGGTACCATGTTCATCTGTACAAACAATAGTACGCAAGTATAAACACCATGGGACCACGCAGCTGTCATACTGCTCAGGAAAGAGACGCATTCTGTCTCTTAGAGATGAATGTACTTTGGTGCAAAACGTGCAAATCAATCCCAGAACAACAGCAAAGGACCTTGTGAAGATGCTGGAGGAAACGGGGACAAAAGTATCTATATCCAGAGTAAAACGAGTCCTATATCGACATAACCTGAAAGGCCGCTCAGCAAGGAAGAAGCCACTGCTCCAAAACTGCCATAAAAAAGCCAGACGACAGTTTGCAACTGCACAAAGATTGTACTTTTTGGAGAAATGTCCTCTGGTCTGATGAAACAAAAATACAACTGTTTGGCCATAATGACCATTGTTATGTTTGGAGGAAAAAGGGGGAGGCTTGCAAGCTGAAGAACACCATCCCAACCGTGAAGCACGGGGGTGGCAGCATCATGTTGTGGGGGTGCTTTGCTGCAAGAGGGACTGGTGCACTTCACAAAATAGATGGCATGATGAGGACAGAAAATTATGTGGACATATTGAAGCAACATCTCAAGACATCAGTCAGGAAGTTAAAACTTGGTCACAAATGGGTCTTCCAAATGGACAATGACCCCAAGCATACTTCCAAAGTTGTGGCAACATGGCCTAAGGACAACAAAGTCAAAGTATTGGAGTGGCCATCACAAGGCCCTGACCTCAATCCCATAGAAGATTTGTGGGCAGAACTGAAAAAGCGTGTGCGAGCAAGGAGGCCAAACAAACCTGACTCAGTTACACCAGCTCTGTCAGGAAGAATGGGCCAAAATTCACCCAACTTATTGTGGGAAGCTTGTGGAAGGCTACCCGAAACGCTTGACCCAAGTTAAACAATTTAAAGGCAATGCTACCAAATACTAATTGAGTGTATATAAACTTCTGATCCACTGGGAATGTGATGAAAGAAATAAAAGCTGAAATAAATAATTCTCTACTATTATTCTGACATTTCACATTCTTAAAATGAAGTGGTGATCCTAACTGACCTAAAACAAGGAATTTTTACACAATGTCAGGAATTGTGAAAAACTGAGTTTAAATGTATATGGCTAAGGTGTATGTAAACTTCAGACTTCAACTGTACCTCAACCATCCCCATGAATTTTCCTTTGGGAGTATGAGAGAATCTGTATGAATGTTCAATATGCACACATGAAAAACACATATTGTACACACAGGATTTTTTTCCACACTCCTAGCACTAATCCCAAAGGTAATGCGTTTTAAATACTAAATTATATTACTATCATAGCATTCCATTCCATAAACCCTATAGTATGTATTATGATATTTCTATTAATACCCCAACATCTGTCAGAGATTATGGAGAATTCATTTTTTCCAAAATACAGTATACCAACCAGAAAACCTCTTAAAAGACTTAATGTTGTCTAAACAACATACTGTAATGCTTATAATCTGATCATTGAAAGATTATGTCTGCTGGGAGTCTGGCACTGAAAACTTTTAGTTTTGTTTCATTTGATTGTTTCTTTTGTTCTTTTGTTTTTACGCTGTTTCCATCACATATCCAGTGGAATGATTGCTACAGAGGATCAACCTGTAACGATTGTTCTCCTCCTCGTCCGAGGAGGAGCAGGGATCGGACCAAAACGCAGCTTTTGTGGAATACATAATGAATTTATTTAAACAAGACGAACACGAAGCACACTTGATAAATTACAAAATAACAAAAACGACATAGACCGACCTGGACATGAGAACTTACATAACACGAAGAACGCACGAACAGGAACAGACTAAACAAACGAACCAGTCCCGTGTGGTACAGACACAGAAGACAATCACCCACAAACAAACGGTGTGAACAGCCTACCTTTATATGGTTCTCAATCAGAGGAAACGCCAAACACCTGTCCCTGATTGAGAACCATATAAGGCTAATTACCAATGAACCTAAACATAGAAACACATAACATAGACTGCCCACCCAGCTCACGTCCTGACCAACTAAACAAAGCTAAACAAAGGAAAATAAGGTCAGGAACGTGACACAACCAGGATGTCTATACTCTGCAGTGTCTGCTTGCCAATGTCAAATTGTTAATACAGCAAAATGTATCTGTACCAGCTCTCATTTATAGATGTCATCCACATAGCCCATACATTTTATTGAATGTACAGTAATATACATTGAAAGGTTAGAATTGTTCAGTCACAGCCAGTGGTAAGTATCTTTTTGTCATTTATTCATCATTATGAACAATATCCAGTGATCCCCATCGCTGCTGTTAGGCTGAAATTAAACCCTGAGTTGGATATGCGTTTTAAACGTGTTCTTCAAAGAACATCAAGTGTAAGCCCCAGGGAACACCATGCAGGAACTCTCTTTATTTGAGCAGCACTCAGGTTAAGAGATGTTTCTCCCTATTTGAAACATCATACTACAAAGGTTCAGGAAAATGTGGTAAGCTTTTTAACTAATTTCATCATGAAAACATAACAAACCAAAACCATATTTAGCTATTCCCTTTGGTAATAAAAATATGAAGTGTGTCAATTGTGAACTTCTAACTACTACAACCACAGAGATTTCAACATAGAGAAGTGTTATTCACCTCCTACTTGTCGCACAGTGTAGTGTTGATCATTAGAGACTGAGATGCCCAAACAATAAGTCTGTTCAATTGAACAGTGAGTGGGTCATCTTTCTAGATTTGGCCATACCTCAGGGGTTTGACTAGATGTAATATAGCTTTAGCCAGATTTGAATTTACATCAGGTTTGACAAAAGTTGTATCCCTTCTAGCCATGACCATACTTCATGGGTTGTTATTTGTCCTCCAGTGGGACTGATTACCAAGTGCTACAGAGGACTGCAGTAGAAGCCCAAAGTATTGTGGCTATTATAATGTCCAAACCCCAGATTATTACTCTAGTTTGGGATTTCAGTCAACATCTTATTATCTGTTCTTCTCTTTTTCAATGCTATCTTAGATTGAAGTAGGTACGTTTGGGCATTGCATGTTTCCGAATGAATATAAGCTTTAATGAACACAAACACACAAGCAAAGAAAGAACAGCTACTCCAAAAGAGCTCAACAAAGACATAAGCTAACAGTGGGCCTATAAAATATAGAGACTAAAAATAATAATTACAATTGGGACTGTGTCCTCTGACATTTCTGTTGGGGTTGACCAATATTTGAGCTTGAAAGTTGAACAAAAGAAAGAAACAACAAAAAACATCAATTGAAATTGACAGAAGTTGCACTTACTGGTGGAAAATGCGCTTTGGAATAATGCCCAGACATTTGGGGTATAAGAAAGCTGTTGAAGGAAGTCTGAGGATTGCCATTGTACTGTATGAATAGCAAAACCCTGCTACCACTAAGCTGCTTGAAAACGCTGTACAAAGCAGATTATTGTTACACCTGCTGCTCCTCGGCAGGGAGAACACAATGCTGCTCTTTTAAACACATCGTGGTGACATTTGCAAAGGGGGTTGCATATGTATTCAGTCCACTCCCCTGACTGGCACTTCAGAAAGAAGGAGCTTAGAGCCCTGCCCCATGGGGATCACACATAGAGAGCCCAACTAACAACCAACATTAAACCCCATGGAAAACAGCTTGAAATCTTATCAAGATCGCCAGACAGTGCTGGTCTGATTGGCTTCCTCGCCCACCAAGCCTCAAAACCAGTTCTCTTTAATTAAGTACTATCTCTAAAATCCTTTATTATAAGCATCATGATCTCTCTCCTCTTCTCTCTCTGTCTCTGTGTCTCTCTCTCTCTCTCTACACACCCCCATGTGTACTGCAAACTATTTATGCTCGACAGAGCTCCCTTTATTACACTTTAAACAACACAGATGATCTTCCGTTGTTTATACTGCCATCAAGTACCTCCCACATCATTATCAGGTGACTAAACCGAGCTGGATAGAAAAGGACTGAAAGTTAGGCTGACTTAGACACAGGCTGATAAGTCCCTGGGGGACTGTTATCGAAGAAACAAATCTCCCCAGCAATTACATGAACAATCTCCCACATTCTTAACACCCACTCAATGTGAAGCAGTGAACAACATGTAGAGGCCTAGATGAGGCATACATCAAAAGATGTCACATTATAAACTATCATAGCTTTTTATTTAACCTTTTCACGGTAAATTTTTTTAGTTTTGAGTACTGTAGTGATTTATTTATTATCTTACATTGTTGTGTAATCACATATTCATATGTCTGTTCATTGCACTTTTGCTAAACATTTATTGAATAGCCAAACTCCCAGGCCAACATGTTGAACCAATGCCATGTTGGCCTGGCAGTGCTACCCATTGAGCCTCAGACGCCAGCCAGTGCTGTCTGTTTGTTTACAGACTGCCGTGGAGCAGATGGAGAGGCTCCATCCATATTCATGATCCAGCACCTGTCACGTTGACCCTGCCGTGGGACTCTGATCTTGGGCTCTATGGGGAGTGAATGGGGATGGGCTAGGCCACGGTAGTGCCCTGTGTGAGGCGCTTTATCCCAGGCATGCATGGGGAAAAAATGCATGAGCTTCATGCCTCCAGTGAGACTCGGTATTCAGAGTGTGGTGGAGTGCAGGCCTCTTATAGTTTAGAACATCTGCCTGCCTGGTCACCTTTTCAATAAGCCATGTTGGTTGGTGATGGATGAAGATACAAACAGAGAGGAGTAAAGCCCACAATGCTGACCATTCAAGCTGAAGCCTGAAGTCTCAGCTAAGAGAACAAAGCTGATCAAGTAGTCTTGAGTGGTGAGGGGACATGGACCAGCATGACCATTTGTTTCCCACAGAGCCTGGTCCCAGTCTGATTCCAACAGGGAAAAGCCTGAACCAGGACTAACAGTGATATGAGTAGGTTTATTGAGGGATGGGGAACAGTGCAATGATACTGAATAATCTGTACTCTGGTGCCTTGTGCACTGGAAAACAAAAGCAGCGATGGCCACTTCATAATGCAATTAACCTTTATACCCATGCCAGGCAGAGAAAAACAATCACAGTGAAAAATGGAAAGGAAATGGCTGCCATCCATAATTCAAATGGCTATTTATGCTCTGCCTATGATCTGTTCTGCACAGCATGGTATTTCGTGGGGAAGTGATTTTTTATACTATGATGGGAATTTAATTTTCAGTCTTGAAAGGCCCTACTGTCTCCGAATGGCAATTGATTACAGTGACCTTTGCATACAAAAGGGCTGGAGGCACAGTGACATACTACTTACTAATGACATCAGAGTGATATGCATCACAATACAGCTCTACACTCCTAGAAAAAAGGGTTCCAAAAGAGTTCTTCAACTGTCCCCATAGGAGGGCCCTTTTTGGTTCTGGCTAGAACCCTTTTTTGGTTTCAGGTAGAATCCTTTTGGGTTCCATGTAGAACCCTCTGTGGAAAGGGTTCTACCTGGAACCAAAAAGGGTACTTTAAATGGTTCTCCTATGGGGACAGCCAAAGAACCCTTTTAGGTTCTAGATAGCACCTTTTTTAGTATTTCCTAATCACTCAGTCATTCATAAACAGCCAACAAATTGTAAGGCCAGTGCAACTCAAAAGTTCAAAGGCAAATGTAGTGAGGTCCAACCCCTCAAGAAGGTAAGAAAGAGATAGAATCAGCAACATAGTATGGAGCTCATCAGCTCTCTGCAGTGCAGTTTCCCCTAAAACCAACTGTGATTAATTACAATCAACGTGTAAACCAGACCCCTGAGGACATAAGCATACAGAAACTACATCACTGCATAAACTGTATTAATCTTCTGCAGTATATCTTCTTGCCACTATAGGGGGTGCTGTTTCGCATTAGCATAATTTGCTCTACAGATTAAACTGCCTAGTACTCAATTCTTGCTCGTACAATATGCATATTATTGTTATTATTGGATAGAAAACACTCTCTAGTTTCTATAGCCGTTTGAATTATGTCTCTGAGTGGAACAGAACTCATTCTACAGCACTTTTCCTGATATGGAGTGAGATTTCAGAAATCTTGGCCACTGGTCCCAGGTCAGTTTTAAAGTCCCTGGGAATCCTATGAGGATACAATCACTGCCCACGCCTTCCTCTAGATGTCAGTAAGAGGTGACAATTTGAATGGAGTCGATTGCGCAATCAGGGCCTGTATAAAAGAGCACAAGGCGGAAGTGGCTTTCTTTTCCTGCTGCGCCTGACGCACGAAGGACGTTGGACTGGCTCTCTTTCCAAGCTTTGGTTTAGCCACTTATATATCGCCGGTCATGTTTTTACTCGTTATAGGTGTTAAAAACATCATAAGGTAGTTAATTTAAACCGTTTTATAGCAATTTATATCCGTTTAGTGCGATTTTGAGGCATTTCTTTGTGATGCACTTTGAAGCGCCGGGCACGTTTCCAGTACCGGTCGAACGTTAGTGGGCATTTCGACGGACAAGAGGACATCTTTCGACCAAAAGAAGATTAGACCCAAGAAAGGATACATTGCCCAAGATTCTGATGGAAGATCACCTCATAGTAAGAAATATTTAAGATGATAAATCGTTGTTCTGTCGAAAAATTTTAAACGCATATTCCGCCATTTTCTTTGGTATAGCTTCGCTTGGCGAACCCTGTATTGCACAGTAAGGATAATTTTAGAAATGTAATTCAGCGATTGCATTAAGAACTAATTTGTCTTTCGATTGCTGTCCACCCTATATTTTTTAGTAAAGTTTACGATTAGTTATTCATTACGCCAGATCACTGTCCAAAATGGCGCCCGACATTTTCAGGCTAGTTTTGCTAGTATTGTCATTGTATAACCACGGTTTTTTGTGGCTAAATATGCACATTTTCGAACAAACTCTATATGTATGTTGTAATATGATGTTACAGGAGTGTCATCGGAAGAATTCTGAGAAGGTTAGTGAAAAAATTAATATATTTTGGCGATGATTACGTTATCGCTCTCTTTGGCTTGAATCAATGCTCGGGTAACGTTTGCACATGTGGTATGCTAATATAACGATTTATTGTGTTTTCGCTGTAAAACACTTAGAACATCTGAAATATTGTCTGAATTCACAAGATCTGTGTCTTTCCATTGCTGTGAGCTGTGTATTTTTAAGAAATGTTTTATGATTAGTAATTAGGTAATACACGTTGCTCTGTGTATTTATTCTAGTCGAGTTGTGATGGTGGGTGCAATTGTAAACTATGATTTCTACCTGAAATATGCACATTTTTCTAACAAAACCTATCCTATACAATAAATATGTTATCAGACTGTCATCTGATGAGGTTTTTTCTTGGTTAGTGGCTATCAATATCTTTATTTGGCCGAATTGGTGATAGCACCTGATGGAGTAAGAAACTGATGGAGTTAGAAAAGTGGTGTCTTTTGCTAACGTGGTTAGCTAATAGATTTACATATTTTTTCTTCCCTGTAAAACATTTAAAAAATCTGAAATGGTGGCTTTATTCACAAGATCTGTATCTTTCATTTGGTGTCTTGGACTTGTGATTTAATGATATTTAGATGCTACTATTTAATTGTGACACTATGCTAGCGATGCTAATCAGTGTGGGGGGGGTGGGGGGTGATCCCGGATACGGGGTTGAGGTTCGTGAAAGGATATCTAATCTCTGACGGCACCATGCGTCTGTATTCCCCATCCATAGGCCACTAGAGCAACACATTACTCACTGTGACTATGGGAGCCCCATGTGGGGAGTATCATCTCAGACACACGGGAGAATGCTTCTCCGAGATCCAGATTTATCTCGCACTATTCTGCAGTGCCTGTACCTGAGTGGTGTCTGAGGTAGGAGGGCAGGGTGCAATTGTGATACACAGCAGAAAAAAGAGGAGGTTGCCTCAAAGCAGTGGGCAAAAGTCCTCCATGGACAGAGGAAGTGTGTCTGTTTCTCCTTGAGACCTCACTGTGCTGAGGCAGCAGAACTATGTGAGCGCAAAATACAAATATAGTGTCTCTTCTGCATTAGACATGCCACCTTTTGTGTCCATTTTTATTCCTAAGAGGCCATTTTCTCCACTGAGCTGTTCTAACTTTAACCTTATGAATTTTGTTGAACAATTCAGCGCCAGATTCTGATGACACCATGTGAAGGATCTGATCAGGGAGGGTAGGAAAGACCTTATTACAGGTTGTCACGTTCGTCGTAATGTGGAAGAGAGGAGGACCAAGGCGCAGTGTGAAGTGAATACATTCTTCTATTTATTAAAGAAGAAACGAAGAACACTTGACAAACTTACAAAACAACGTGACGCTATATATAAACAGTGCAGACACAAGCAACTAACATATAGACAATAACCCACAACCCACAATACAAAACAGGCTACCTAAATATGGTTCCCAATCAGAGACAACGCAAAACACCTGTCTCTGATTGAGAACCATATCAGGCCAAACACATAGAAATAGACAAACCAGACATACAACATAGAATGCCCACTCAGATCACACCCTGACCAAACAAAACATAAAACATACAAAGCAAACTATGGTCAGGGCGTGACACAGGTAAATCGTCATATTTCTCTATGATTACTTTTGGTGGTAAACTAAGTTCAATTCCCATATTCTCTTTCTCATTGTATATTCTAATAATGTAATTCAATGTTCTACTACCAGAAGGCTTCTTAATTAAACTAATTCAGCTCCACACAAAGTCCTGTGACAAATAGGATTTCCAATGTCTGTAAGCAGTAGGAGTCCCATGTATCTCTGTCTAGCATCAATTCAGGGGGCGGCACGGGGCGCCCGCACAAAAAAACTTGGAATGGTGACATTTGCGCGATCGGTTTTCTATCGCTCATTTGCACATCACGTCAATGATATCATGTCACCGTGTAGGATTGTGGGTCAATTAACCTTGTCGGAGTGGGTGCACTGATTCTAGTTTGTGAGCCAGGCAGGCTACTGCCTGGGAAGGTCTCCCACTCAGAAGTACGAGATGGGGAGGGGGCGGTGGTAGGTTGACCTCAGGTCTCCCCACTGGAAGTCCGAGGTAGGGGGAGCGGAGGAATCTATCAAATAGCGCACCTCTAACTTTGTACAGTGCTAATGCAATTAGTAAAATCAGTCACACTACGAAATGCTACCAAATAAAGCCCAATTCATTCATAATACTGTGAATATATAGTTTCACAGACATATTGTTGCATATTGTTGCATACAAGCTAGAACCGGGAGTGTGCTATTGTTCCTGGGGGGCACACAAAAAACATAAAACCCAAGCAATAACCAAAAACTGATACACTGATAGACAAGAACAGTCAGTGTGTGTGTCATTTCACAGCCCCTATTGTGCCATGAGATGGTGTTTGATAAATTTTTTAAATGTCATTATTTGCTGTTTGCTTCAATTATTGGAGATGGAAGGGAGTTCCATGCGATCATGGCTCTGTATAATATTGTGCGTTGCCATTATTTCGTTTTGGACTTGGGGACTGTGAAGTATGTATGGGGTATGTCTTGTGGGGTATGTATGGGTGTCCGAGCTGTATGTTATGTGATTATGCAGACAATCTGGAATTTTCAATAATATTACAATAATATTTCTCATAAAATCTAGAAGAGAAGCAGTTAATCTCTCATCAACCCTCAACCAGGAAAGACAGGCGTGCATATTGTTGATGTTAGTTCTGTATGTGCAGTTAAGGGCAAGGCGTGCTTCTCCGTTTTGAGCCAGCTGCAGATTTGCTGGGTCTTTATTTGTTGCACTTGACCATATTACCAGACAGTAGTAAAGATAGGACAAGACCAGAGCCTGAACAATTAGTACAATTGATTTTTGTGTCAAAATATTTTTAGAACAGACATACCCCTCCCCATCTTCACAAAAACTTTGTCAATATGACTTGACCATGATAATTGACCATCCAATGTTATACCTAAGAGTTCAGCTTCCTCAACTTGCTCAATGGTCACACCATTTGTACACAACTCCAGTTGAGGTTTAGGTCTTAGAGAATGTTTTGAACCAAATTGTGGTAAACTGTGGGGTGTTGGGTTGAGCGTGCAGAAATTGACACAGAGACAGAGAGGCTTTAGTCCGCAAAAACAATTTACTAAGACAGAAAATAAATATATCAAAGAAATAACTTTGGTTTTGCTCGGTCTTCCTTCTCTCTCTTAACTGGTGTCCGTCTCTCTCCCTTCTCTCCCGCGGTGTGCCATCGTGCTCCTTTTATTTAGCCTCCACGGCTGGTTGGCACTGTCCTCTAATTACCTCCACTTAGCTGTCCGTGGCGGGTGCCCAGCTCCCGTATTCCCAGCAGAGGGAGCCAACATCGCCTCACGTACCTCCCCTCTATTACCATCCCCCGGGGTAGACCTCCTGGGATACCACAAAATACAATGCTTCTAGTTTTAGATGATTTAAAACCAGTTTATTATTTATCAACCATTCTGATACTGACTGTAACTCCTTATTTAGAATAGACATGTGGAGTCATCTACATACATAGCCATTCTAGCTTTGTGTAAGACCAGTGGCAAATCAATTGTAAAAATAGAGAAGAGTAACGGCCCAAGACAACTGCCCTGAGGGACACTATGCTATACATATCTGATGTTAGAGAAGCTTCCATTGAAAAACACTCTCTTGGTTATATTGGATAAATTATTTTCCGACCATGTGATGGCAGGTGATGTAAAGCCATAGCAAGTGAGTTTTTTTTAATAACAATTTATGATCAATAACATCAAAGGATGCAGTGAAATCTAACAATACAGCTCCAACTATCATCTTATTATCCATTTATTTTAACCAATTATCAGTCATCTGAGTCAGTACAGTACAAGTTGGGTGCCCTTCTTTATATGCATGCTGAAAGTCAATAGTTAACTTTTTATCAGAATTTTTTAAAATTGAATTTGGTCAATGTAACGCACTTCTATGAGTAGTGGGTGAGGAGTCAGGCGCAGGGAACAGAGGGTAAAGGACAATTGTTTTTATTCCGGCGCAGGAAAACGGTCACGCCAAAACACCAGGCGCATAACAAAGACTGGCCCAAAACAGGACCCAACCAGTCCGGAGAAAAACAAGAACATCGCACAACCACAAACACGAACAGAGGAAATAAGCCCGCACAAAAGCTGGCGGGCATCATCGGCATAAATAGCCCAACTAAAACCTAAACAAGAAACAGGTGTAACCAATAAGACAAAACCAACAGAAAGGGAGAAGGGATCGGTGTCAGCTAGTAGGCCGGTGACGACGACCGCCGAGCGCCGCCCAAACAGGAAGAGGAGCCACCTTCGGTGGGAGTCGTGACAGTCAAACACAATTTTCTCCATCAATTTACCAAATACAGTCAGCAAACTGATTGGGTGTCTGTTAGACTTTACTAAAGGGTGCTTTACTATTTTTAGGCAGTGGAATTACTTTAGCTTCCTTCCACACCTGTGTACACATACACTCCTTTAGGCTTTGGTTAAAGATATACCAAACAGCGGTGGTAATACAGTCTGCAACCATTCTCAATAGTTCCCCATTAAGGTTGTCTATCCCTGGTGGGTTATCCTTATTGATGGATAACAATAGTTTTTCCACCTCCCCGACACTAACTTGACCAAATTTAAAACAGCAATCCTTCTCTTTCATTATTAGAGATTTTATGCAAAAATTTGTTTTTTCACTCTTGTCATTTCACTTCTGAGTTTTTTCACTTTACTAGTGAAATAGTTATTGAAATGATAGGAAAAATCAAAAAGTTTTATTGTAAATGACCCATCAACTTTAATTAATGATTTAGACAGCTGTCTTTCCACATGTCACGCCCTGACCATAGAGAGCTTTTTATTCTCTATGTTGGTTAGGTCGGGGTGTGACTAGGGTGGGTCATCTAGGTGATTTATATTTCTATGTTGGCCTGGTATGGTTACCAATCAGAGGCAGCTGTTTATCGTTGTCTCTGATTGGGGGTCATATTTAGGCAGCCATTTCCCCTTTGTGGGATCTTGACTATGTATAGTTGCCTGTGAGCACTATAGTAGCTTCACGTTTCGTTTTTGAGATTTATTGTTTTCTTTGAGTTTCACTAACTAATAAAGAGGATGGAACCATATCACGTTGCATCTTGGTCCACTCATTCTAACGATCATGACACCACATCCCTACAGGGGAAGTATTTGTTTTTCATTTGACCAACGATACAACCACTGAAAACCTTGAGCGTAAAAGTGACCTGAGATTAAAAATGTTGACTCTTTGTGATAGTTCTTCAGCTGCATACGACCCGGACTTGAAGCTGAAATGTTCCCTGGAGACATAAACCTACCGTACCTCCCTCTGGGACTCCATCTCCTCTGCTCCTCCAATAAGAGGCTTTCCCTCCAGCTACCCAACACAAAAACGTCTCTGACACTAATGCAGAAATACCAAATCCCCTTCAAACATACATTTTCTTCTCTATGGTCTATGCAAACTAGCAGTTCACTGCTTAGAGCTCAAGACATGGCTAAAATTGTAATTAAAAAGGGTAGACATTTTTTTTACCTAACGTAAAGGCAATTCTCAGATACTGTGTAGTAGGCACTCTTAAAATCCTAGATGAAAATATGTATGAGAAGAATAGACAGTGATCCTCTTTAAAACAGGACATACAGTGCTTTATACAGCGTTAATTATATGGTTTCTTAAAGTTACATTGTGCATTGTTTTGACACAATCTTCTACAGCTGGACTTCAGAGTTGGATGAGGGAAGCTGATGCACCTGTCCTTTTCCTGCACTCAAATGACCTAGTGGCCTCATGGGTGGAATGTTATTAATATTTTTCATAATTTCATAATTAATAAACATATATTATACTTTTTTACGTCGGTAATCTGATGTTTCTATGTCAAACGGTTTTGTTATATTTCAGTCTTCTGTGATGTACTGTATATAAAGTGTAATATTGGGATGCAAACTCAAAATGTAATACATTTCAACTCTATATCCGACATGGTACAGGTGTCTTCTTGTTTTAAAGCCTATAACCATGTGTGTCAGGTGTATTTGTTTAAGACTACCAAGAAACTCTCTGTGTGACCCTGATTTAGCCCATGGCAGTAAAAGGTTATTTATGGTACCATAAAAGAAAATCAGGGATGCAGACTCACCTTTGTGATGTGTGTGTGCACGTGTGTATGCACGTGTGTATGCACGTACACAAAAGTATGTTTGCTTTTTTGAATCCCTGGCACACACTGTAGCAGTCTCCTCGGCCCTCTGATGTGTCTTTGATTCCTGGAGAGATGGATCGCTGTCCAAGCCAATAAACCACAGGTGCCAGTTTGTGACGAAGTGTGGTTGACATGGTTACGCTCTCGTCGCCGTCTCTGGGTGGATGTAATACAGAGTAAGGGCCTCTGAGGTTAGTTCCTTGGTTAGAGAGGCATATTGGGCTCCCTCGAACACTATGGTCTGACAGCCAACTCTACAACATCTGCAATACTGTCCATATACAGAATGACATGTAGCATATTCATTAGTTGAGGTAACTTCCTGCTCTCTGTTATTGACAACAGGAGGGCCTAAGTGGAAGCGTGCTGAACAGATATTCCACAGTGCTTTGGGTAATGGACAGAGCCGATTCCACATTATTTCTAATAAATATGCATTTATATTTTGACCTGAATGAAGGCTGTCTATATTGAAGATACTCAATATTGAAGTTACATTCCTTATAACCAACCATCATGAACTTCATTCGACATGAGAGAGGTGAAAGATTGGATAGAGAATATGTCTAACAGATCGTCAGAGAGTACACAGTGACAGTAGCTGTATACTATACAGTATGTTCAATGGAATATATAACTATTTTCTTCTCCAAAAATGAAGATGTACCTGGTAGACTTTGATTAAGAGCATATTTTGAGCAGTGTTCATCTTTGCTCTATTTTTGCCTTAGAATAATGTTAGAGAGACGTCAGGGAAAATCTAGAGAGATAAAATGGTGTTTCAAAAATATTTATCTAATCTCCCCAGATGGGCCTAGAATGCTGTGCACACCAGATGAGTTATCATTTTGATTGAATAAAAAAGGTCATTTAAATTAACAGCAAATAAGATTTGGTGATCAGGCGATTAGCGAGCGCTGCGATGCGGCAGGCAGGCAGGAGACAGTGTTTCATTCCAGGTTGACTGTATCAGCAGCAACTGATTTCCTCCCACAAGGAGATCTTCACAAGGCCGTTCACTTTTATCAGCACTGAATGAACCACTTTCTCATTAACAGCCAGGGATGGATGTCTGCAAAGAGAGAGAGAATTTAAACAGGCAGCAACCAAAATAATATCCATCTATGTCACAACCATAACTCAAGATAGAGATGGAAATTAAAACAAATATAGTAAGACATAGATCGCTGTGTTACTAATGTGAGTTTCTATTCAATTGCAGTATGTGCATTTTGGTTTGGTTTCATACTGGAGAAAATCATTTGGCCCTCTTCTAAGCTAAAATTACATTTGAACCGGACTGATCTCCCACCTCTTATCACTCAGCAAGGGACCAGGAAATGGGAATTGGTGAGAGGCAGTTTGCGAAATTATTTTGGGGGACTTAAAGTCGAATAGGAAAGTGCTCTAGAGACAAGCATTGACAGAGCCTCTGCTGGAGAGCCCCCATCACTCCTCCTTGGCTTTCCCTGTCACACTCCACCCATCATCCCGCAGCTTAATTTCACGACCAGAGCAGGGCTGTATGTGAGCGATGGGGCCTGTGTCAGTCCCTCGCCTGCAGATTGATACCATTTACTGGACCCCCGCATGGTCGGTGCCTCGGCTCAAGAAGAGAGAGAGAGAGAGAGAGAGAGAACTAGAGGGAGGCAGAGGTCTCTGCACTGCAAGCATGAGTGTGAATCACTCCTTTAAAACAGACCATTGATATTACTGCAGCAGATGAGCTGTAGGGTCAGGCTGTCAGGGTCGCAGAGAGAACTCCATCATGTAGATCGCAAACACCAGGAAGGCTTGATGGAGATTGGACACAGTTCATCTCCTCTTCTAAAAAAAGCCTTGAGAAAACCTAATGTTTTACAGGTGGTGGTAAGCAAACAGACAACCCAACAGGCTTTGTAGACATGATGAAGAGGCCTTGATCCCAATAATAAAATATATTAACTTTGTATGGTCGTCATCTGGATCGGTTCTGACGAGCATCTGGGGGCTAATGAGGAGGCTGCATATAAAGTGGTACTGTACATATGAAAGCTGTCCTATGAGTGGCGCCTGACTGGTACTAAGCAGTTATAAAAGCTATTTTATAGCACCATTTACTGCATGAGCGCCAGAGACGGTCTATAAAAATGTGCATTGTCACCATGGAGATGTAATGTGGAAAGGCCAGTAAATCAAAGTGAGTATAAATGGAAGCAGATCCACATTAATGATGGCTAATTAGCTCATAATGATGGTGACTGGAGGGCTTCTGTTGGTTCAGAGTAGTGTCCTATGTGACAGACCGCCTCAATTCGGTCTCATGTAGCAAAATTTGAAATTGTGTTTTTTACATTGGATAAAAGTAGAGACTCAGAGCTATAAAATTGCATATCATACACTACAGTTGAGGAACAACGGCAAAATAATTCTGCTTTGAAAGTTGATAAATGTGTAACCCCACTTCAGAGAAAATCGCCCTTGAATGTTTTCGTACACCTACTGGAGAGCTCTTCTTTGTCTACACCCATTCAGCATCGTTCACACCCTCTTAAGCCTTAGCCCCACCCATCTCTTTAACTTCTCTAGGGTACGTGAGACGTTAGCGTCCCACCTCTTCAACAGCCAGTGAAACTGCTGGGTGCCAAATTCAAATACAGAATTACTCATTATAAAAATTCAGAAAACAAAACATATTTTACATAGGTTTAAAGAGGAACTTCTTGTGAATCCAACCATGGTGTCAGATTTAAGAAGTGCTTTACGGCGAAAGCATACCTTACGATTGTTTGAGAACATAGCCCAGCAGACAAATCATTACAAACAGTAACCAGCCAAGTAGAAGAGTTACACAAGTCAGAAATAGAGATAAAATTAATCGCTTACTTTTGATGATCTTCATATGGTTGCACTCAGCAGACATTAATTTACTCAATAAATGTTCCTTTTGTTCGATAAAGTCTCTTTATATCCAAACCCCCCCCGTTTTGTTCGCGCGTTTTCTTCAGTAATCCACAGGCTCAAACGCAGGCAAAACAGGCAGACAAAAAAATCTAAATTGTATCCGTAAAGTTCATAGAAACATGTCAAACGATGTTTATATTCAATCCTCAGGTTGTTTTTAGCCTAAATAATCGATAATATTTCAACCGGACAATAACGTCGTCAATATAAAAGGTAAACAAGAAAGGCACTCTCTCGGTCGTGCGCATGTAAAAACTCTGTGACACTTTAGGGTCCACTCATTCAGATTGCTCTTACTTCCTCATTTTTCAGAATACAAGCCTGAAACAATTTCTAAAGACTCTTGACATCTAGTGGAAGGCATAGGAACTACAATTTGAGTACTAAGTCAATGGATACTGTAATGGCATTGAATAGAAAACTACAAAACCACAAAAAAAACTGCTTCCCGAATGGATTTTTCTCAGGTTTTCGCCTGTCATAACAGTTCTGTTATACTCACAGACACTATTTTAACAGTTTTGGAAACTTTAGAGTGTTTTCTATCCAAATCTACCAGTTATATGCATATCATATCTTCTGGGCACGAGAAGCAGGCAGTTTAATTTGGGCATGCTTTTCATCTAAAATTCCGAATGCTGCCCCCTACCCTAGAGAAGTTAAGGATTCACATGTGAGGCCTTGTGGGAAACACGCTATATCAAAAAAAATCGAAGTTAATTTGTCACATGCACAAGATACAGAAGGTGTAAATGGTACACTGAAATGGTTACTTGCATAGTAGCAATATCAAAAACAGAAATTGTACAGACACAAATATTTTATAAATATTGGATGATGATTACCCCAGACACACTTGTCTAAATTTATGGGTCATGTGAAGGAAATGCTATAACCACCCTCCAGCCACATCTAGCTAAGTGGATGGGTCACTATTGTCTAGACATGTACACATGTTCATCAAATACAATAGATGGCCGTAATCCCCCCAAGACACCCCTGGTTAATTTGATGGGTCATGTAATAATCCGGCCGAAGTGGAGTCTTTTGTTTAGACATGTAGCTAGCTAATGACTGATCTGTGGATAGTGCCTTCTAAATTCAGGGCATCAATGTTTTTGAGAAAAGTAGGAAAACTTTTGTAGTTCTCGATGGCTAATGTTATATCTTTCAAAAATAGCGTGGTAGAAAGGACTATTAACACATACTTAATACCTCAGACAGAAGCATTCTACATGGCAGACCAATCCAAACTCATCTCTCGGCATGTCCAGCCCATTCATTATCTCAGCCAATCATTTCTAGTGGGAAGGTTCCTGTCTTTTTCCGTGGCTAAACCAACTAGGCTCGTAATTTAACAATTTTATTCATCTTTATGTATGAATTACAAGTTTGGTATTAAGGCACATGAAAGTTTACATGTTCCAGAAGGCATTTGATTTAAAAAAATGTTTACGTTCAAATGGCTCTCTTGTGAAGTAGTGACTTGTGACATACGCCTAGTTTCCTGAAACGAGACACATATGTCAGGGCCATAGGTTGCTTTTATACAGATAATTTTACCTATCCCCCGGGCGCTTAAAAAAATGACATATTTGAACATTTCAAAAGGCGGTATTGTTCACAATAAGACGAATTTAACCAAATGTATATCAATAGAAAATACCTAGAAACGGGTTGACT